>NW_026854972.1:0-83160 GCF_026571515.1 Ruditapes philippinarum
ATGACCCCGGGGCGGGGCCGATTTTGACCCTAGGGCTATAATTTGAACAATCTTGGTAGAGGTCTACCAGCAATGCCTTATGCAAAATATCTAAGCTCTAGGCTATTTGGGTCTTTACAATAAGGTATTTTAAGTTTTTACTATATGTACATATAGTGAAAATCAATGACCCCGGGCAGGGCCGATTTTGACCCCAGGGCTATAATTTGAACAATCTTGGTAGAGGTCTACCAGACAATGCCTTATGCAAAATATCTAAGCTCTAGGCCTTTTGGGTCTTTACAAGAAGATTTTTTTAATTTATTCTTATAATTCCTTTTGGTTGCCATGGCAACCAGATTTCTGCATGGAATGAAATTCTTTGAACAACTTTGGAAGCCCTTCACCCAAGGATCAATCCTGCCAAGTTTGGTTGAAATTGGACTATTGGTTTTTCACAAGAAGATTTTTTACGTTCACTATATAATCTATATAACAATGACCCGGGGCGGGGCCTATTTTGACCCCAGGGCTATAATTTGAACAATGTTGGTAGAGGTCTACCAGACAATGCCTTGTGCAAAATATCTAAGCTCTAGGCTATTTGGGTCTTTACAATAAGGTATTTTAAGTTTTTACTATATATGTACATATAGTGAAAATCAATGACCCGGGGCGGGGCCGATTTTGACCCCAGGGCTATAATTTGAACAATCTTGGTAGAGGTCTACCAGACAATGCCTTATGCAAAATATCTAAGCTCTAGGCCTTTTGGGTCTTTACAAGAAGATTTTTTAAATTTATTCTTATAATTCCTTTTGGTTGCCATGGCAACCAGATTTCTGCATGGAATGAAATTCTTTGAACAACTTTGGAAGCCCTTCACCCAAGGATCAATCCTGCCAAGTTTGGTTGAAATTGGACTAGTGGTTTTTCACAAGAAGATTTTTTAAGTTCACTATATAATCTATATAACACACAAACAAACAAACACACACACACACAGGTGAATCGCTATATGCCACCGCATCGCAGATGCTGCGGTGGCATAAAAAATAATAAGTGCAGAGCAGCAGTTTCTGTGCACTGCACTTCTTATCAATAAGATCTATCATTCTATGATGTTTCAAGTCCATAGCTTTCATACTTGAGGAGAAATGACAAGGACAAAAATAAAGTAAGAAAATCAACAAAGGGCAATAACTCAAAAATAAGAAATGCAGAGTATCAGTTCTTATGCACTGCACTTCTTCTTAATGAGATCTATCATCCTATGAAGTTTCAAGTCCATAACTTTTATACTTTCGGAGAAATGGCCTGGACAAAAATTAAGTATGAAAAATAACAAAGGGCCATAACTCAAAAATTTAGAAATGCAGAGTACCGATTCTTGTGCACTGCACTTCTTCTTAATGAGATCTATCATCCTATGAAGTTTCAAGTCAATGGCTTTTATACATTAGGAGAAATGGCCTGGACAAAAATAAAGTATGAAAATAAACAAAGGGCAATAACTCAAAAATTAGGAAGTGCAGAGTACTGGTTCTTGTGCACTGCACTTCTTCTTAATGAGATCTATCATCCTATGAAGTTTCAAGTCCATAGCTTTTTAAGTTGATGAGAAATGGCCCGGACAAAATTAAAGTATGAAAATTAACAAAGGGCAATAACTCAAAAAATAAGAACTGCAGAGTACCGGACCTTGTGCACTGCACTTCGGGTTATTGAAAGAAGCATGCATACCAAGTTTGAAGTCAATCAAACTTATAGTGACTGAGTTATGCTCCGGACAAGCTTTAGGGGACGCCGACGACGACGCCGACAACGACGCCGACAACGACACAGACGCCGCCGCCGACACCGCCGACAAAAGTAACCCCTATATGTCACCTTTTCAAGGCGACACAAAAAGGGCCATAGTAAGTGCGAAACTTGATTATACTATCGGCAGACAATCGATTGTGGTGGTCCGATTATTGATAGTGATTTTTGAGTCCGATAACCAACAATTGTCCCAAGTTCGAGTCCCGGTCAGGCTGCACATTTTTCTAACTCTGTAACATTTGGCGCTCAACGGGGGACCATGACTGCATTAACATTGCTCTCTATCGCTGAGAAACTCGAGGACACATTTCAATATAGCGGGGGAGTATGCTATGGTTCAGAACTGTTTACTAATTAGGGGAGATAGTGTGTAAGCGGCCGGATAACTCAGTCGGTAGAGCCGCGGTACGATATTCTGAGGGTCCCTGGTTCGAGTCCTGGTCAGGCTTCACATTTTTCTCCCCTTTAAAATTTGATTACATTTCACAGGATAGTTATAATAAATTATATATCATCAATGGAGCAGAGGACACAATAAATAAAACGTATATCACATAGAATGATTTTGCCAGCACGCATAGCTCAGTCGGTTAAAGCGCGAGACTTGTGGCTTCAAGTCCCGGGTAAGTTAACTTAAACATATGTCAGTCTTTCACTGTCCTCCAAAATAACCGCATACTTTCCTGGAGGTCCACGGACACAGTTGTATCATTTTGTGCTCAGATGAGCCAGAAAACACAATTCACAACAGTGGCTCGAATTATAAATACTATAAGCCTATATTTCAACTTGTGAGAAAAAATGTTAATGTTTTGACTTGTTTCTCAAAAGAAGTGACAGACTTTACGATCACACACGCGTTAAAAATTAAAAGAGGTGTGTAAGCTATTTTTTTAACGTTCGGAAATTTCTAAAAATGTCGATTTTTTTTCCCCAATTATACCCGGTGCCCTTTCCATGACAGCACGAACAGGCGTTTTTTATATAAAAATTTGTAGTGCATCACATGATGATACTATTTAGAAAATATTTAAACCCTTGGCATTGTACTTTCAAAGAATTCAAGTATATAAACCAAGCAGCCATAAGGGTAGGCCATTTTTGACCTAAGAGGGCATGATTTGGATAACATATATCCGCCAAGTTATTGGCATTATAGTCGCACAAAAGAATACTTAATTAAATATTTTACCTGAAAATATCTACATAAATAAATATAATTATATTGGCTAGAATAAGTATGGTACTCAACATTTTATAACGAACTCTTAAGTTTTACATTAAAATACATTAAATCAAGATGGCACCTAAGATCAACAATTCTGGTGTCTAAGTATAAGAAAAATGTATATCACACATTCGATCACTTCGAGTGCAGAATGTTTTTGATATGGACATTTTGGACTCGGAAAATGAAAACGATACTTGAAGGTGTACATCATGGATTTGATATGGCTTCGATTTGGGCTTGAAAAATAAACGCGAGGCTAAATGGAGTGCAGTATGTATTTGATACAAAATTTTGGACTCAAGAATAATGAATGGATGATTTTAGAACATCATGACTTGTGGTGCTATTCAATGGTATTCAATGGTTATATTTTTTCAGGTGTTAAGTACAAAGGAAATTTGTTATAGTTATATCACACACCATGATGTCATATGATAAACAAAAATAAATGTTATATCACTTACGTTTTTTAGAATCAATATACTGTTCTTCTTTCTCGGCTTTACTTGCTGTCTTCAGTTCTTTTTGTAACGTCTCTCCTAATTCAGTCAGGTCTGTTCGTTCTTTTTCTCCTTGTTTATGAATTGTATCAACTTCTTTGTCCCTTTCGCCATTTAATCTTTTCACAGCAGCATCAGTTTCATCTTGTATCTGTGTCACTCCCTCGGCAGTTTTAGACTGGAGAGATAGATATTGTTCTTCTTTCTCGGCTTTACTTGCTGTCTTCAGTTCTTTTTGTAATGTCTCTCCTAATTCAGCCAGGCCTGTTCGTTCTTTATTTCCTTGTTTATGAATTGTATCAAGTTCTTTGTCCCTTTCGTCATTTAATCTTTTCACAGAAGCGTCTGATTTATTTTGTATTTGTGTCATACCCTCGGCAGTTTTAGACTCGAGAGATAGAAGGTCTTCTTGTTTTCTTCTAATCATATCTAGTTTAACTATGTCATATTTCTCATCTAATCCAGCCTTCATCTTGTCTTGAATTGCTGTTGCCACATCGTCTAGTACCCTTCTTATATCTTCTTTACCAATGACAAGAGTGTCATTTTCTAACTTAATTATAAATACCATAAAATATACAATATCAATCAATATGCAAGTATATCAGAATTTAATATCTTTTAATCATAAAGTGTACATTTCAAAGATATAATTAATCTATAGTATGTATTTGTAACAGGTACGTGTGCAATGTTTGTCATCACTAATTTGTAAATTGCATGCTGATCAAAATTATGATAGTTTAAAATGTATACAGCAAAACTTTGCCTATTGTAGTAAACACAATTAGTGCTCGTTCCTGTGTCGAATAATAGTCACAAGAGCGTAACCAGGTTTATTTACAAACAAAACGTTTTGAAAATTAGTATAAATCTTCAGCACAGAACAATAATTGCTGTGTATTTAATTGAATATTCTGACTTTATTTTGCATCTCTCAGAGGGCATTTTGAAAAAAAGATTTCATTTGTGAAAAAAAAATGTTTGTCCATGTATATTTCCTTACGAGCCATTGCATAACGGCCAGCATTTAATAATATGAAACTATTTTGTTCCGGAACATTTTATTATGTTTACGCACAATATTCTTGTTCATTAAATAACAAACATATTTTGTTACAATGATCTTGAGAATAGACCATAATTTAATGGAAACAGTATTTTTCCATCAATGAAACAACATGATTTGTTCAAAATTCTATAAATTCTATAAAAAATATTCAATTAGACTTTAACTCATTTTACGTAGATTAAACACGAAATCACTGTGTTCTAGTCATACATCGAAATGTGTAACGTATTCAAATGTTAGAATAGTTTAATTACCTGTATAAGTTTCTGCTTAGCATCTTGCGCATGCGTGTCAGTACCTAAATACACGGGGTCAGAAAGTAGTTTCTGTAATAATTGAAAGTAATTCTGGAGATCTGAATCTTCTACTTCAAGTTTTGATGAATGTCGCACATTTCTTCCAATCACTCTCGCCTGATCAAAATAGAATAACAGTTCTCACTAAAAGATTAAAGAGTAAGAAGCTATATCAAATGATAAAAATATGCAGCAATGAATTAGTTTTTTCGTTCGCTTTTAATGAAACATAATTATTTGTGTCATACAGTCATTTAAGAAACATTCGTTTTCAAAGTTAAACGAACTATAATATTTTCAGCAAATATTTAGCCTTTTACTAAGTAAGTAATGAAATTTTCTGTAAACTAGCAATCTGTTAATTAATAGTTAAAATTCAATCCTTACTAAGGTACTAAATGATTCCCAGAAAGCATGATAAAATCTTAGTTTATTATAGATATCATACTGTAGTGTTAAATTTCTATGTTCAACAAATGTATTAACGATTGTTTTGTTTCAAAGTTTCGTAATTAGTATCGGAATATTGTTTACCTTTTCAAAAATATTTTTCTTATTGTTGAGGTTTTCACGTATTTTACCCTGGAAGTCTTTGTAATTAAGGATAACACTAATAATACCATTAAAGTCTGTTTCTGTTGCAGATGTCTTTTCTCTGTATCCATCTGGGGGCATGAAGCACTTTGCTACTTCCCAGTAATTACTGCACCACTGGGTGGCATCACTATTTTTGTACGACGGACCTTTGTACCTATGTGCATTGTATATTTCAGTTTTGAAGTTATGACATATCTTGTTAGGACAGCCAGAATAACTGTACTTTGTCGCAACATTTCGATGATACGTACATTTCCCGTGCTTAACTTTACAAATTGTGTCAGTACGGCAATGAACAACATTTTCCGTGCAGCAACTTGAACAACAAGTCCCACTAAATAAGCCATTTAAGTAGCATATATCATGCAGACATTTCAATTGAAATTGTTGCATTTCATTACAAACAAAAGATTCAACTCCTTCTTTAGTAAACAACAAAGCTAACTGAGCTTTAACCCAGTTATTGTATTTCTTTTCTAACAGTTTAGGGCTATATGAAGCCATTGCTTGGAAACTTTTTTTTTTCCCACTTAAAGCACTGGTGTGTCTTGTAAGCTCCGATCTATAGCTGAAAAAATATGTAAAATAATAAAGAATATTATAACATTTCAAGAGGGTCTATTTAGTATATTTTTGAAAGTTGTAATACAATATTCTTTAGATATGTCAAAAATAAAAAGCTCAGGTATTTTTTATATACACCTTGTTCTGAATTGTAAATAAATGCAATTGTTTTCATAAAATAACACTTCTTTATTAATTTAAAAAATAAAAATAAATAATTTAAATGCCTTAGTATAGGCAGAAATACGGTGACACATAGGTGACATGTGTGTGTTTTTACACACACAAGATATTTTGTCTTGATCATGAGTTACTAGGTCGTGCGCACGATATACTATGTTGTAGCTACGAGTAACAAAGCTGTACGCACAAGATACGTATACTATGTCGTGGCCACAAGTTACTAAGCTGTATGCACAAGATAATTTACTCCTGGGTACGATATACTTTATCGAAGCCGCGAGACTTAAGTCGTGCACATTAGATACTTTGCCGTGTCCATGAGTTAATAAATCGTGCACACGAGATAATTAAGTCGTGTGTATGAGATAATTAACCAATCAGTTTACAATATATATATACATGAATTTTTTAAACTTAGGACATTCCTGGCTAAAATTGTACATGTAACATAAATCTTGTCAACTACTTAAGGAATTAAGATCCTGTAACACATTTTTTCATGGTTTTATTTCATAAATATGATGCTCAAATTAAGATTTGTCAATACTGTAAGTTCAAGTAAGCATTATTTATATATATTGAAGATATTACCGAATTTAACTTTCATGTAAATAATGGGAGGTAATTAGAAAATTATTTTCTATAAATTCTAAGTCAAATTTTCCAATAAGAAATGAATGCATATAATTTATTGATTAAATATAATGTGAACACATATTTGCAGTACACATTTTACATATTCTTTGATGTTTTGAAAATTGTTTTATTTACAAAACTATATACATATATATTTTTTGCAAGTGTGGTATACACGCAGTAACAATATCAATCACAAAACATACAGGATATTTAAGGATCATAAGTGGTAGTTATCCAAGGCCCATAAATCAAATAATATTTTTTACTACTGTATGGCCCTTTTGTGGGGACCATTCTTTTGATCAATATGTACGTGCTAACGAACTGTTAACCATGTACATACGATTACTTTTGAAGGAATAAATCCAAGTTATTTTATTAGGTAGGGCCATTGCCCGTGGCCATGACCATTAAATGATCTATATTGATGTTTGACCTGATGATCTGATGAATAACTTAAGAAGGAATGAGACATGGTTAATATAACCTAGTACGAACATTGCACCTGTAGATGACACCTAATAATTTTGAGGAAATAGGGTCAAACATCAGGGTCAGAATGACACTTAATGTATAATCGTTGTCCACTAAATAAATTATAATTATGGCACTCTGACAGGCAGGTGAAAGAGGAACATAATTGTCCTACGGCAGTTTTCTAGTTACCTAAGAAAATTAATATATAATTATATAATTAATTAACAAATCTGACTACTACGGTGGCACAAAGGTGACATGTGTGTGTTTTTGGACTATTTTAAATATTTTTAAAATATTTTTTTTATTGACGACAGCTTCTCTGTTCTGTATTCGTCAGTATGTTCTTCTAGCCTTATATTTAACAAGCTTTCTTATTGGATAGTCATATCTCGTTTTTTTATTGGTCGTAGTAGTTTATTTAACAACGCTGCCAGTTATTCGCGCTACTTCTTGAATTTTTGTTTGTAAGCGTCACTGTTTGAACAACATTTTTGCAGTAGTTTGTAACAAGAAGAATTGAATTATCAATTATACAAGATAATATGAAAATGAATTAGAAGATATATTTTACAAAAATTTCTTTGTTCTAATAAATCTCCAAGAATGTTAGAAAATCAAAAGAATTGACGTTCCAGTCAAATAAGAAATAAGGTAGAAATTCCGCTAGAGTCACATATTTGTAATCATACAAATAAATGTTCACTTTGTATGGAAATAAAAAAGGGTCCTAGTGTTTCTTAATCTTTACATAAGGTTAAAATTCATAAAGTAGATAAACAGTCAGACAAATATAATTTTGAGAGTTGTCGTATTAGAATAAACGACAGGATCAATACTGATTATTTATTTTGATTACAAAGATTTACTTGTTTGTGACTTGTTATAGTTTGGATTTCCTTTGGGTTTCCAGGGTGATGAAAATGTGTTAAAGCCAACTAAAAATGTATCACATTATAAGAACTATAAAGGAGCTACCGAATTTCCTGTTGAAATTGAAGAATATTTGGTCAAAGACTTAAGCCATGCAGCTGTCATTGGTCCTTTTAAAAATAGCCCGTTTGATGATAATCTTTTGACTTCACCCTTAAATTCTGTTCCTAAAAAGTCAGTTTCTGAGAGAAGGATTTTTTTGGATCTCAGTAGTTCTACTCTAATGCTGTGAATGATTACATTGACAAAGATGTATATTTAGGGGAATCTATTTCTATAGTATTTCCAAAGATTGATAATTTTATTAAACTTATTTTAGCCAAAGGTCAAGGATGTTTAATGTTTAAAAAAGATGTAAGACGTGCTTATAGACAAATAAGCATTATGTCCTTCACAAAACAATCTTGTATCCTTTGTTTGGGATAAGCATATTTTTGTGATACAGTTTTATCAATGGGTTTACGCAGTGCTGCTGCTATTTGTCAAAGAGTGACTAATTTTTTAGCATTTATTTAATATGATTTTGTTTTTGTATTTTCAATTATCAGGATGCCTTTTCAGGTGTTGAGAGACCCGATAATGCTCATATGGCTTATTCTACTTTAGGAAAGGTTTTAGAATATAGTTGGATTGAAGAGCCTTTAGATAAAAGCTGTCCTCCTGCCAGTGTAATGAGTTTTTTAGGAGTGTTATTTAAAACTTCAAAAATGACCATGGAGATCACTCCAGATAGACTGGAAGAAATTAATATTCTTCTTTCACTTTGGTTAGATAAAGAAAAAGCCTCTTTTAAGAAAATACAGTCCTTACTGGGTAAACTCCATTTTTATTAGCTCTTGTGTTTAATCCATTAGGGTGTTTGTTAGTCGGTTGTTTAACTGGTTAAGAGATTTGCATGGTTCACCCAGTAATATGATTTTTGATATTCCTCAAAAGGTTATAAAAGACATCCTGTGGTGGAGTACATTTTTACCTTTATATAATAGAGTTTTTTTTTTTTTTCACTGGGCTCGTGGTCAGAGCCAGATGCTATATTTTCTTCAGATTCTTGTTTAGAATCTTGTGGTTGTTTTATGAAGGGTAATTTCTTTCATTCTGTTTTTCCTTCTTTTATTTTAGGAAAACAGTTACATATAGAGGCCCTTGAAATGTTGTCATTGGTTGTATGTGTTCATTTATGGGGAAGCACTTTTAAGCACAAGCGTATTTTAGTTCTTTGTGATAATTTGTCAGTCTGCATCATTTTCAATACTGGGAAATCCTTTTTGCAGTCTTGTCTCAGAGAGATATGTTATTTTGCGACAATTAATGAATTTGAAATTAAGGCACAGCATTTACCCTCAAAACATAATCGAATAGCAGATCATTTATCAAGATGGGGTTTGAATCCAATTCATGAACAACAGTTTAAGATGTTAATCAAAGAATATGATTTGCTAGAGTGGAAAGTTGATGAGTCTGTGTTTCATTTTGTCAACAATTGGTAAATTGGATTTTAAGTCTTCATTGTATATATGTTTTCAGAGAATCATCTTGAAGTACTCACACTGGACTTAAATCCAACAAAAGAGCTTATGCTGTTGGTTCTCGTAGGAACTTAAAGAGTTCAATGAGAATCTTTTATATTTGTTTTTTTTTTTTTTTTTTTTTTTTTTTTTTTTATAAATTTTGTGGTTTACCTACTTCAACTGAAACATTGCAACTTTATGCTCAGTTTCTTAGCAGGTCCTTTAAATCTGTAGATTCAATTAAAATTATATCAGTTGAGTTAGATCTGTCTATTTGTTGTTAGGTTACAATATTGAACATATAAACAGCTTTTTGCTTAATTTGTCTCTTAAGGGTATTGCTAAAAGCATTCTGCACATAGTTAAACAAGCGGAACCTATAACTCCTGATATTTTGATGAGTATTCATTGAATTTCATGTTTGGACTTTTCTAGTATTGACAATTACACATTCTGGTGTTTATTTCTGTTTGCTTTTTTCTTAATGGCCAGAAAATCTAATCTCGTTCCAACTAGTTCTAAGGATTTATCTGAGCCTTAATTTTTACTAAAGTTTTGATGATAGTACATTGTTAGTTTCTATGAAATAGACTAAAACTATTCAAGCTGGGGAAAGGATTCTTATCACTCCTTTGTCTCCAATAATTGGCCCTGTTTTGTGTCCTGTTGAGGCTTATAAGAATATGATAAATTACATTTTTGCTTCCAATGAGGTAAGCCAGTTACCTACTATACGTTTCTTCTTAAACTACGCTCAGTTATTGAGGGTATTGGTTTAGATTCAAAACCATACTCCACTCAGTCTTTAAGAAGAGGTTTTGCAACTTCGGCATTTAAACTAGAAATTCCACCAGATTTGATGCAACTAATGGGTGATTGGCGTTCTGATGCTTACAAAAGATATAGTCAATATGATATTAAAGATAAAATTTAAGTTTCTCGTTTTGTTAGTAAAACCTGTTAAGTTATAAAGAAAAAATTTAATTATTGTCTCAGATTGTAGTATTTTTAGGTTGCTTTAACAGGTTATTGCAGTATTGTGTAGAATTGCAAAGAATATTGATTATGCATTTCGTCCTTGCGGAGAAACGTGTCTATTGTCGTTAGGATGTCTTAACCTTCTAGAAAGATTTGATATTCAAATATCAGCATATCATATTTTGCGCTTCTTTGTCTACACTTTTTATTTGTTTTCATCACATATTCTTTGTTATTAGTCTTTGTTTTTCTTCTCAATTTTATTTTTCTATTTTATATTATATTTATTATTGTTTTTCTTGCAGAAATTCGTCCTGTTGTTATAATAGGAGATTCCATCATTAAAAATATTTCTCCGATCGAGGGAGTCAAGATCCAGTCCTTTCCTGGTGCAACTATTGGCAGATTAGCTTATTTGGTTAGTCAACACAAAATTGATTTGTATGACAAAAGATTTATTGTTGTTCATGTTGGCACTAGTAATACAAATGTATAAGTAATTGACAGTCAATTCATTCTATCGGCTCAGATTTTGCCATTTTGATTGCATCTATTAGGCATGAAAACCATTCAATTAAGATTATTATTTCTTCTGTTCTCCCTCGACCGGTGGATCATTCTGATACAGACATTAAAATCAAAGAATTAAATCATTTTCTTGAAGATGTTTTGGCTTCGGATCTGAATTTTGAATTCATAAGATTATACTGTCCATTTTGTTTAAATGTCAAGTTAAAAGATTTTTATTTGCTAAATTAGATGGTGGGTTTCATTTGAACACAGAAGGCTCCAATCGTCTAAGGCATTTTTTCTTACGTGTGAATTCCACTTTACCACGTTAGTTGTTCAGTTAAAATTCTTAGGATTACATGATACTTTGTCTTTTTGTATCATATAATATTTTGTCATTTTTTTAATTTTTTTTTTAGAATTTAGATATATGGCAGTATAAGATTTTTAGGTAAGAGGCTATTTCTGTTTAATTTCGTTTGCATGCTAATTTGTGCTTTATTTATGTTTGCTTTGCCTTTGCTTATTTTGGCTGTGGTTTGGCGGGTATTTATGCTTGTTGCATTTATGTTCTACATTACCTGTATTGCATGTTTGTTTAATTATCTAATAATTGAATTGTCTTCTTGTATTGCATGTTTGCTTACTTATCTGATAATTGAATAGTCTTACATGTATTGCTTGTATTGCTTGTATATTTATTTGTTAATAGAATAGCCTTAAAGTGACGCTCATTCATTCATTAAAATTTAATTATTACTTTGGTTTGAGTCGTTATTTAGCAAGGATAATAATTGGACTATATTAAATATTTTTAAAATATTTAATTATTGACAACAGCTTCTCTGTTCTGTATTCTTCAGAATTTTCTTCTAGCCTAATATTTAACAAGCTTTCTTATTGGATAGTCATATCTCGTTTTTTGATTGGTCGTAGTAGTTTATTTAACGACGTTGCCGGTTCTTGGTTTTTTGTTTGTAAGCGTCACTGTTTGAACAACATTTTTTCCCGCCCGCCCTTCATCAAGCCCATTTATGTATTTGGTTTATCATTATTTTTTTTTTTACTTTTTTTTACATTCATATGTTCATGTTGTTTATTTGTTTTTCATCTTTATTTCATTTCATATTTTGTTTTAATAATTATTTCTTTATATAATTTATTGTTTAAAACAGTTTAAAGTTTATAGTGTAATAGTTTATAGTTTAAAAATCAATTGTTGAGCATCCTATACTTTGCATGATTTGTTTACTGTCGTAAATCAATGTCACTTAAGTTCAGTGTTACAGGCGGGTATTTATGCTTGTTGCATTTAATATGTTCTACATTACCTGTATTGCATGTTTGTTTGATTATCTGACAATTGAATTGTCTTCTTGAATTGCATGTTTGCTTACTTATCTGATAATTGAATAGTCTTACATGTATTGCTTGTATTGCTTGTATACTTATTTGTTAATAGAATAGTCTTACAGTGACGCTCATTCATTCATTAAAATTTAATTATTACTTTGTTTTGAGTCGTTATTTAGCAAGGATGATAATTATTTACCTCGTGGCCACGAGATACTATGTCGTGGCCACGAGTTACTAAGTCGTGGCCACGAGATAGCTAAGGCGTGGCCACGAGATAATTTACCAATCAGAATACACTATATATATAATGATTTTTTTAAACTTAACAACTTACTTTTACATGCAACATTAATCTTTGAAAACACTGAAGATATTCACTTTGAAATTGTCTTTTAGATGATATTAGAGAGTCACCTTTCAAGGCCCATCAGACATTAATTTTGACTATAGCTCTTTGTTGGGACAATTTTGTGATCGAATTGGTCAGTTTGTACGTACTACGGCCTGTTAACCTTGTTCATACGATAAAATGAGTCCTGGTTAATTTTATTTGGAAGGGACATTGCCTATGGATAGTAGATAGCCTATAAGGTAAAGTCCTTGTCTGATGAATAATTTAGAAGAGATTAGCCATGGTTTATATAATCCAGAAATATCATTGCACCTGATCAGTAAATAACATCTAATAATTTCGAGGTCATTGGGTCAAAAATCAGGGTCACAGTGACGCTAAATGTAAAAGTATTGACAAGTCAATAAGTTGTATAAATGGCACTTTTATAGGCTGGTGAATCTTTGTACTATAGCACATGTCTAGCTAATTAGGGAAATTCATACAAATGGTGTAATATGATTAAATATAGTTATTCGTGGCCACGACATAGTATCTCGTGGCAAAGTGTTAGCTATCTCGTGGCCACGACTTAGTAACTCATGGCAACGACTTAGAAACTTCGTGGCCACGACATAGTATCTCGTGGCCACGACTTAGCTATATCGTGGCCGCGACTTAGTAAATCGTGGCCAAGACATAGTTTCTCGTGGCCACGACATAGTAACTCGTGGCCATGACATAGTATCTCGTGGCCACGACTTAGCTATCTCGTGGCCACGACTTAGTAACTCGTGGCCACGACATAATATTTCGTGGCCACGACTTAGCTATCTCGTGACCACGACTTAGTAACTCGTGGCCACGACATAGTATCTGGTGACTGCGAGATAAATAAAACACAACATGTCACCTTTGTGCCACCGTAGACTACACTATAAATATATATGAATATCATTTTAATCAATGTAAATGTGTTTTTTTTAGCGATGTCGATTACCGAATACGTCAGTAATTCGTGGCAACGACTTAGTAACTCGTGACCACGACATAGTGTCTCATGGCCACAACTTAGAAACCTCGTGGCCACGACTAAGTAACTCGTGGCCACGACATAGTATCTGGTGACTGCGAGATAAATAAAAACAACATGTCACCTTTGTGCCACCGTAGACTACACTATAAATATATATGAATATCATTTTAATCAATGTAAATGCTTTTTAGCGATGTCGATTACCGAATACGTCAGTAATTCGTGGCAACGACTTAGTAACTCGTGACCACGACATAGTGTCTCATGGCCACAACTTAGAAACCTCGTGGCCACGACTAAGTAACTCGTGGCCACGACTTAGTAACTCGTGGCCACGATAGTATCTCGTGGCCACGAGTTAGCTATCTCGTGGCCGCGACTTAGTAACTCGTGGCCACGACATAGTATCTCGTGGCCAAGACTTAGCTATCTCTTGGCCGCGACTTAGTAACTCGTGGCCATGACTTAGCTATCTCGTGGCCACGACTTGGTAACACGTCACCTTTGTGCCACCGTAGACTACACTTTAAATTTATATGAATATCATATTAATCAATGTAAATGCTTTTTTTAGCGATGTCGATTACCAAATACTTCAGAGCGTTGTACACGAATAAATCTGACTATCGAGTAGTGGAATATATACACGTCGGACTGTTTTTGCAAGAGGATTTTCGCTAAATTATTTACATCAGTGTTAAAGAATAGGTTTATTTAGAACAAAATACCTCGAAATTAATAAGGATTACAAACCCGAAATAGCAATTCTAAATTTAGAATTATTTGATTTTATTCAGGTTCATCGTATAACTTCCCCGTGGTGCAGTGGTAACGCGCTCGTGAAAGGTCTGGGATCAAATCCCAGTCGAGGCAACTATTTTTAAGTGTCTTTTTAAGGAAGTAGCCACGATATGCAATGATAAAGTGTGGCTGTCATAATAAAAATGAAAATAAATGATTTTTGATGCAACTCTAGTCATGCAAAATTCCGTATGTATCAAACTTAAACTGTTAAAGTAAAAAATCTAAACTAAGATGAATTATTGTATATAAAATAAACTTATACAGGAAAATACATACAGAAATACATTGCGATTCAGATTGCAAAGATCAGAAAATACAGAGCTTGCAGCCCTTTGATTTTAGATGTGTTTATCTATCTATTTTACGAATGGGAAACATATCAACTTTATGATAAATTAGATTGGAAAAATTATATCGTAAACAATATTCACTTGGGAAGCAAACATCATTTTTCAAGTTTAAAATATTTTCGTAAATTCTGTTGATGAATTAATGCACCGCTTTAAAGCTTTTCCCGATGTTCGACTATATGTTAAATTTGTATACATGTGTTTTGTTTACTATTTTGATATCATTTGTTTATTCAATGATATTTAAATGAAATTATACATTTATGTAAACCTGATATATAAATTCAAGTGAACAGAATTATTTCCTTCTTATTGTAATACTGACAAATTCGTTGAAGCTCTAGGTGGTACATAGTTAATATTCTGTTAATAACAGGCCAAACTATCAAGTCTAGGGTATATACTGGCTTAATAAGAGCGGAACAGACATACGTGTGTTACTTTCCTGGCCTAGCATATTATAAAGGTAAACTAAGAATACCAGGTCCATTTCAGCATTTCAACTTCTAGAGCGTAATAACATTACCACACAATTTGATCACTTTTGCTCATTTGAAAAAAAAAAAACACACACGCGCGCGCGCGCACACACGCACACACACGCACGCATATCTCAACATTTGAATATAAAAGTTATACATTTAGGGTTAGGAAACAACCGCAAAACTAAATAAAATGGAGTATTGAAAGAAGATAGTAGGTTATTAAGCCATCAAATCACAGGTAAGCCGTCAATCAAAAGAGAAAAATTAAACAAAAACTGGCAATTTATCTTAAGAAATTCAATATATCCTCAAGAATCGAAAAAATAACATCTTTGATTGAGTATACGGGGCGATTTTTAAGACAAAATTCAAAATATTGCAAGTCTGTCCATAAACGCTACTAGTATGTGAAAAATATCAATAACTTCCACTTTGTACCAGTTTTATCAGAATTCAACATTTAAATATAAAATTGTGGAATTTGAAATTTAGAAGCACCGGGATATGTGTTCATACGATAACTGTCATCGAACCCACGATATAACACGTTCGTATCATTCAATGAAAAGTTCTGAAGATGTAAAACGTTTTAATTTTCAACTGAAATCATCCAACCAGGTGCTGACATGCCATGGGAAAGTTATATGCATATGGGAGCAATTTAAGTAAGTCTATATCCATAAAGAAATTATTAAAAAACAATTATTACAAACTATTTCAAACAAATTTCTATATTCGCGTAAAATAGTGTGTTATAATTGTTGTAGTCATATTATAGATATTGTTTGGACCCATGCAATTTACGTGTTCTTTAATAAGTGGTTATAGATATGTGACTTGTAATATGGCATATACTTAAAATTATATTTGAAGGTAACGTGTTTGCTTTACATTGTTCTAATAATAAATGTTCAAATTGGCTGTTCAAATCGATTAGATTTTAAAAAGGAAAATTTCAGAGTTTTCTCTACAAAAAATGGTTTATTCTGACGCATGTTTTAATATCGCGATTATTCTTTTGTGCATGTTATAAAAATTTTAGCCAAACATTTTTGTTTTTGTCCTTAAAATCGAGAATGTGTTAAATACCTTTTAATAAGATCTATTTATATTTAAGCTTTACCAGGCCTATAATGATGTTTTCTGAATAAAAAAGATACTCTCCTTTTATCCATTGAATATATATAGAACTATATAAATGCAGTCTCGACTTAACCTGCTCTGTTTATCTATGTATTGATTTAAGGGATAAAAGCATCATTCTATTGTTTATACGCGTTTTGATAAGTGAAGTAAGGTTCGACTGTCGTTTGTTATATATTGTCTGTTAGCGTGTAATGATATTTATAAAAAAGATTGTTTATATAAAACGCAAAGTGGCTTCTTCATATAGTAAAAGTAAGGACCCACATCTCTAGATTAACAACTAAATTTGTACCAAGTTTTGGTAACAAATCTTGTGGTTGTGTGCTTCGATATGTCTATCTTCGGAAACCGAAAGTGACGGAAAAAATGTATTTGAATATCCCAATATAGAAAACTCAACAAAAATGACATCTGCAATTCCATGTATAAAAGAATGCCTGATTACAAAATGTGAAAATACAGTACAAATAAACTACATTAGTTGACTAATACAGAAATATTTATAATACTACATATATTAGACGAGTTAAAATATGTTTCTTACGGTAAAGTATCTTTTTTAATAAATTTGCATTATTTTGAATCAAAATTTTGATTCGCTTGCATGTTAGCCATTGAAAATTTAACAACTCATACCTTAATGCTTGGTCTATACATAGATATTTCGTATGAATGAATAAGAAAAATAGTTGTTGAAAGACGAATATCATATTTATGAAAGGTTTGTTAAAACCATTCAAATGGTGTATTATTAAATAAATTGATTTTGTTAATATACTGGTATTCTATCGATCTTCCAACTTGATTTAACATGTAAAGCTTGCTGTCTAACATGCATTAATTGAACATAATTCAATACTTCATTTTTTCAAATATATCAATCGTGTAAATATTTGATTTTCTTTAAATTGCTTTGTCACAACCTTATATTCAAAATACACAAGATTTAAAATATAGTCCTGTTTTGCAGACATTGTCGTTTAAATAAATAGTTTTGTTATAATTTAAACATTGAGTGAATAAAGAAATATTTAAAAGAACCTGTTTGCAAGTCGCATATCTATTTATTTATTTATATAATTATCAAACATGTTCTGCCAAATCATACGAATTTATGAAAAAAATAATGATCTTGTTTTTTTACTATGGTATCTTAACAATAAAAATGAAGAAATATGGATCCAACTCCCACATGTCCCATGCATTTATATGCTCAATGGTTACTAACAGTAACATATTAAAATCTCGAAGTTTATAATTTCATTTCTGGTCTATGATTCGTATTTGCTGTAATTTATATGAAATATATAAGCTAATGAATTAAATGAAATACAAATGTGTCATTATAAATTATATTTTATTTTTAGAACAAACGTTTCCCCCCTTGCCAAACCAGCAAGGTAAGTTGTTTTCTATCGCAGTATGCTATGACGCGACTTTATCGTCAACATGATAATCGTTATCATCATCTTCTTCATAAAAAACATCATCACGTTTATCAATATCAATATCATCATTATCACCACATGATCACCATATCATCATCATAATCGCTCTGGGGAGCTAGATTTGTTGCGAGCTGTATGCAGCGTATATGTATCATGTAATATATCACTTTATTTGTTTGATTTCATAAGAAACAAATATAATTATGGTATAAAATAAATATGAACACTGAAACGACGAACTAAGCGTTACTATGCGATTAATAATAAATAAATTAGTAAATAAATAAATATGTGAGATTTCAAATTAGTTCCTCATTTTAGATACCTTTTACGCATTTATTTTTTAGTCAAAATGCACTTACAAAGAAGGTATCCTATTTAATTCATTCATTCACAGTGTGAGGGTTGGTGCACTTTTTCATTTTCCCTCATGTTCAGACTCAATCAAATCGAGTCTGCAAATTTCATGTAATTTTGCCGTTTTAATGCTTCCGAGGGATCTTTTTTTTACAGATATTTATACATCACAACAACATGCAGGTGTTATATAAGTGTTGTGTGGCGGTCGTAAAAAGTTTCCCCGTACTTCACTTCAGTGTTGATATATTTCTGGTCCTTCGGGATAATTGAGTCCAGCACTTTTAAGTGTCGAGAATTGAGTGCCGCTCAAGCCGGTGCTAGGGGCTTGAGGGAAGTTGCAGTTTTTCATAATCCCTCATGTACATACTCAATCAAACCGAGTATGCAATGTTCCTGTAATTTTGCTGCCTTCAATGCTTCTGAAGAATGTCTTTTTTCAAGATATTTCGAATTGAAACTTGCGGTAAAAATAAAATTCTCTATCAAAAGTCAATTTAGAAGACTGGACATTAGAATATTGCAATAAGATGGAAATATGCATAACACAAAAATAATAAAAAGACAAACTTAAAAACATGTTGCAGATTCGGTTTCATTTACAGTAATTAATCTACTTGTCTATGTCCACATAGCATCGGCTTGCCATAAGCAGAAAAAATTACATTAAACATTAAAATGGTAATACGTTAACATTTAGAGCACCCGACGATGTGGGCATATGGCTACGATATAAGAAACTTCACAATGAGAACAACTACTAAAAATTAATCAAAAGTATCAGAGGTTATCAGGCTTTATATTACTAATATGACAAGAAAGGATATATACACTATACTAATTTTCTAAAAAGTCAATGTAGCTCCATTGAAATAACCTTCAACCAAAATGAAAATTTCTATAAAAAACCTTTCAAGAAAGAGTAGCATTATGTCGTCATCAATAATGTTCATTTTGTTCTAGGTTTCTTTTCAAATTCAATATGAGTCTGCAATTAGTCAGAATTAATAGTTTTCGCATATAACACGTATCGTACAAATATTTGTACCACTGATTATCGTGCAGACAATTTCAAATTTTCAAAAACTGACATATTGTCTCTTTTCTTTTAAATAAATTTGAAATTCAAATTTTAAGCAATACTTTTTAAAAATGCACTATATAAACATATAACTGAAGTCATTTGTTTCTATTAGCACGAAGAGAGTCAGTAGACAGAGCAATTTATAGCTATATATAAAAGTGCACCTTTCGCTTAAAGTACCATTCTATTTTCCTTAATTCTTGTTTAGATAGTCCATCTACTGTCGAGATTTTATACTTGAAATTGATATTCTTTGTCTTCTTGGAAAGTTCGCTATTAGAAGGAAAAAAACACTTCAAGATGTGTGAGTTATGTGGTGTCAAAACATGTTGTATAACTAAAACAGAGTCAAATGAAAGGAACACTGCAGAAATGATTTAAACTGATATATTTATTCATCTTAAATATCTACGATTCTATTAATGCTTTTCTTCTGTCATGCTTGACATAACATGTACTCACTATAATCTGATAATAGATTTTTTCTATGGAAAGCTTTGACTGTCTTATGATTGTAAAAATGAACGTTGTTGTGTCACTCTTTCTTTATTTTACAATGTGCACTCGTGAATATATTATGTGGATACATCCTTATATGAATTCAACTGAACAATATATGATGTCGATGTGTCTTTATATGATGTCGACCAATCATTATACGATGTGCATTTATGAATATATGATGTGGTGTAATCATTATATACAGTCAACTTATCAATATATTATGTCAATTTTTCATTATACGATGTGCATCTATTATTATACGATGTGCATTTATGAATATATTATGTGTATGCATCATTATATACAGTCAACTTATCAATATATTATGTCAATCTTTCATTATACGATGTGCATCTATTGTTATACGACCGCTGCTTTTTATGAAGAGCAAACATCATTATATCGTGTGCTTCTGTCATTATACTGATGGGGTTTAATTTAACGGGTTATATATCTCACTATGCACCGTTCGTGGCGACAGCAGGAAAACTCAAAGTAAATTGTATCATATATTTTTAAGTTGACTCTATATAAAGACAATTCTCCATAATAAAGTGTTGTTTTGACTCTATATAATAATGGTTCCACATAATATATTCGTGATTGCACATCATATAATGAAAGACTGACATCATATAAGGCCACATACACATCATATAATGTTAAGTTGACTCTATATAAAGATGGTTTCACATAATATATTCATTAATGCACATCGTACAATGAAAGACTGGTTTCATATAAGGACGTGTTGGCATCATATAATGTAACGTTGACTCTATATAAAGACGGTTCTGCATAATATAATGTTATTTTGACTCTATATTATAAAGATTGTTCCACACAACATATTCATTAATGCAAATCGTATAATGAAATATTTACATCATATAAGGACACATTTACATCATATATTGTTAAGTTGACTCTATATAAAGACGATTCTACATAATATACTGAAAAATGCACAGTGTAGATTGACATAATATAAGGAGACATAGACATCATATAAACTCGACTCTATATAATTATTATTCCACATAATACATGTATATTTATAACTTCACATCATATAATGACAGACTGACATCATATAAGGACAGACTGACATAATATATTGTTATTTTGACCTTATATAAGGATGGTTCCACAAAATATATTCAAAAATGCACATCGTATAATGATAAATTGACATCATATAAAGACACATTGACATCATATCTTATTCAGTTGACTACATATAAAGATGGATCCACATAATATATTGATGAGTGCACGTTGTATAAGGAAAGGTTGACTCAGTATATTGCTATTTGGACATTACAATGTTCAGGTTTATAATTATAAGACAGTCAAGGTTTTCCATATTTTTCCATGACTTGTGTTTGGTTTGGTTGTTGAGTCGTTTGACAAGTGCCATGCGATATCATAGAAAGGTACCTTACCCGTTCCTCTTTCGTGTTCTTTTTCTTTACTTTGTATGACAGAAAAGACGTTAACCTTGCCATCTCGAATAATTTATAGACAATACTAACATTGGTATTTAAACAGTAAATACCAGAGACGACAATTGCCGTTAATAAGATATTGAAATAATAATAAAACTTTAAAGGAATTCACGTAAATATTTATAAAGGAAAACAATTTGTTTTTACGAAATATTAATTAGTTTTTACGAAATAATAATTCGTTATAAATTTACGAAATATTAATTCGTTTTTATGAAATATTTATTCGTAATTACGAAATATCAATTCGTTTTTACGAAATATCAATTCGTTTTTACGAAATATAAGTTCGTTTTTACGAAATATAAGTTCGTTTTTACGAAATATTTATTCGTTTTTACGAATCATTAAATGTTGACTACTGCTTAATGCCTACGTCACATTACAAGCGGGGAACGGCCGATATAGAGGGATCGATGGGACAACATCGGAGAGAAACATTTCAATCATGTCCGGAAAAAAGTGGGTGGACATTCTCCCTCTGTGGTCAGTTAGGTAATTTGATGGTTTCCAAAGGATACTCGCCCGGTCACGCGGTGAAAAACCTTGGCGTCTTCTTTCTGGACACCGGTCGATATTCTAAAGGTACCCGGCAGACAAACGTACGATAAAAGTCCAATTGCCTTCCGTTATCAGACCTGTTTGCAGTTCTGTGACGGTTAAGTATACGTGCCATATCTGATCGGCTGTCGGACAGTATTCGTATGGCATGCTATCCCATTTTCCGGCCGTTATTCACATCCCCTCTTTTGTTGGCATTTTTCTTTGCCTTCAATTCTTCTCCTCTGATTTCTCCCCCACCCCTCCTTTGCTTTCTTTTTTGGAAGGTTTATTACACTCTGAAATCAAAGTTTTCCATAAAATATTGTAATTGAAACTTGAAAAAACTTTCATAAGCCTCCATGGACGTGTGTGAAAACTGAGAGAATATGAGTGTGTAATTGAGCTTTTAAATACTCGCACTCGGTTGCCGTATAGAAAAGTATTAATCGTTCTAGATGTTGGAAGACAGCGCAAGATACAGATAGCAAGATGCCCTTATTTCAGAAAATATGAAAAACAAACTCAATAACGAAGGCGGCGTTAAATGAACGCAAGCACGACACTATCTAGCAACACAAGATAACCAACGTCAAAGAACCAAGCAGGACCCCAAACAATCTTCTCCTTCTTTTTTCCCTATCCAATTGTTTTAGCGTTTAAGCACACATGCAGGGGAATTCGCTTTAAATTCTTGTTCGAAAGATTCCTAGTAATTTCAGTTTGTCATCCCGGGAATCGAACCAACAATGTACAGATTACAAGTCTAGCGATTTAACCAATTCAGCTCTGCAATCTTGCTAATGAGAGAATGATGGTGTTATTTATGATTTACCCTGAGCACTTTGGCAGCAAACCAACTTGAATATACATACCAGAGCACAGTTCAGCCACCGCATCATTCCTGGACAGTCTGTCAAGCAGTTAAACAGTAATAATCGCTTTCACTTTCGCAAGGTACTGATAACATCTGTACAACGAAAGTGACCTTCACCGTCGTCCGAGTATTGAACATGGGTCAAAGGCTTTACCTGCCGTAAGGTCTGTTTAATAACCCCAACGCTATCCTTACGGACATTTAAGGACCATACGTGCGACGAAATGAGTTCATCCGGGTCCCAGTCATTAACCTGCCGAGCCGTCTTCGGCGACCGCTCAGATACCGCTTGGAAACTGGAGGAATATTTGGTGCCCAGGAGGTAAAGATTCTAACCGGTATGTAACCGATAGCAAAAGGTGTGGGGCCGTAAATCGGAGTGTATTTTACCGTGTCTGCTACGTTGCGCTGGCGAAGTACCGGATGCCGGAAGAAAATAACTCTGCACCAAATTCTCCGATTACCCGTATGGTGCCCAACCGTTCACTTTACACCGGAGTGTCCCCGGGCGGAGACCTTTGAAATTGTCAATTTCAGCCCGTTCAGGCATCGATTCTCCATCGTAAACCTAATCGGAGTGTAATGTAACGCAGGCTTAAGTCGGTGCAAGGGTGCGTGGATGGTAAATAAAAAAGCTTGCTCTTTCCAATACCGTCCATGAACAGTCTCAATTAAATCGAGCCTGCAACATTTTCAAATTTGTCGTTTTGCGCGTTCTCTCTATTTTACTTTATTTGCTTCCTCCTAAATGCATCACTTCCCATGGACTTCTTGTGGCCTGTCAGAAGGTTGTTGGATTATTGCAATTGCATACCATAACACCCTATGTATCCATAACATCACAATCAGACAATCAGTGCAATGCTTTTATATACGCTAGGAAAAAAGGATCTGCTTTGACTTTACAAAGTTACAAACACATATGAACATCAAAAAATGAAAAAAAAATATGTTTCTTATTTAAAAAATATATCCAGTTTATACTTAAATGTTGAATTCTGCTTACTCCAGTGTCTTGAGGGTATAATTGTAGATTGTAATCACTAGTACCGTTTGTGAAAATACAGGTATAACTAATACACAGCCATATGCTAATTTTTTCCGCTTAAGGCTTTCTTTAGGGATTCTGTTTATCATCTATTATATCGTCAAATCAATATTCTTTGTTCCTATTTGGTTAAACGTCACATCAACATAATATAGGCGACAATTCAGCTTGTCTGGTGGAGGAAGACATCATGTGCCCTCCATTGAATTATTTCACGGACGCTTGGACGCCTGAGTAAAAACCACCGACGTTCAGTAAAACAACGTGGATAGCTTCCTCCATGAAATAGTTGAGATTCGAATCCATTGCGGTAAGCGGTCGACCCTTAAATTCAATCAAAGTTTAATTTGAATTGATTTAATTTATAAAAGTGTGATTTGATCGTCAAGAACAACGCTTTTTTTTAGTCGTAGTTTAGTGTTTTTTTATAATTGTGTGTAATCCTCCTTTGATATTGCCTGACAATTCTTAGGATGTCTTTTTTGATGTTTTTTTTAATTCTGTCTTTTGGTGGATGATATGTGACATGAAGGCTTTAGAACCTTTAATCCCTATAAAACAATGAATTTTGTTTAGTTTTGCTCAATACTTTTTCGTTGAAGCTAAAATTTATCATACTTAAATGTTGAGTGCTGTTTACGTCGGTGGAAGGATGGGGTGTGATTCGTAGCTTGCAATTACAATAACTGCTCATGATAAAATATATTTACATTATTAAATTTCATCGCTAGATTTGAATCGAAATAGTGTTAACGCATGATTGATTTGAAGTCATTAAATAGTTATGGATATAATTCATCTTTCACGTAAACGCTTGCTTCAGTACATTTGCACGAAGTCGAAAACGTGTGTTTCAACATAAAAGTCGACATCGAGTATCCACTGCAAAGAGACCTTATAAAAAACATATTTCATTCCATGAAAAATATAATGTCTTCTTAAAAATGGTGACAATAGAAATACTACATAAGTAAATTGATACAGAAACATGAATGATAGACGTATTACAAAATATAACAACTTACGGTTAAGTGTCTTCTTTAATCCATCTATGTGTTTGAATCAAGTGTTCTAGAAATTGAGCACAAAGTTCATCTTTTAAATGTTTTCTATTCAAATGTTTATATGTAAACACAGTAGCATATTTGATTACAAAAAAAACTTATAACAAATTTGTCCACAATATATTGCCTCTTGTGCTTAAATCTAAATAGTTTAAATCATCAGTTTACACGCTATTTTATTTTCGCTTCAAAACGCTTGCTTGTGAGCCAATTAAAATTCAACACGTCATACTTTAAGGCAATACAATACAAAAATAGTCTATAAATTGATGTATGAATAAAAAACGTATGTTTAACCAATATCATGTTTCTGTTTGGCTTGTTAAAATATTCAAAGAATGTATGCATACGGATGATTATAAGTCCATCTATTTTGTTAATACAGTCAAACCAGTGACAAAGATGGCCTCCGCATGAAGACCACATCGCAACGAAAAACAAAAACATTTTCTTAGAAAATTTCATTGAAATAAATACAACAGTGAAAACTTCGAATAAAGACCACTCGTACATAAAGACTATCTTTTAGTTATTCCTTTATAAACAAGTTTGACTGTATACAAGAATGTGATTAAAAATCTTCCTGTGAGAAACTTGATATAACGTCTTAAGCTTCCTGTCCGTCACATGTAATTGTTGAACATATCTAAAATTTTAACAAATATACATTAATTGTTTAAATGTATTAATCATGTAAATGTTAAGTTTTCTTTTTTATTTGCTCAGTTAAACTTTAATCTGGGAAATATAGTAGGCTGAAAAAAAAACCTTGTTTTGCAGAACATGATTGTTTTAATTAATAGTTTGGGTATAATTAAGACAATAAATCTACAATTACATAAAACCAAAGATATATTTATATGAAACCCTCTGTAGGTCGCATATCTATTTAATTTTTCGTATCGTTTTCTGTCGAATTATATGATCTAATAAAAAGAAATAATATTGTTTATCTGAGGTCAAATTTTTATGCATTATTTCCGCATAAATCAATGCTTATCTGATATTGAAGCTCTAGCGACAACATCAAATTATAGAAAATAGTATATCTAAATATAAAATAAATATAACCGTCATTTAAGTTTTTGACTTGCTCTGGTCTAATATACATGAATGCTTCAATAATTCATATAAGTTAATGCTTTAAATGATACATGCAAGGCCAATAATATATGTACTTTTAAGAAGTATTATTTGAAACTATTATAAACAAATAAATCAAACAAACAATAAAAAATGAAGCTGTATTTATCAATGAAATACACTGACTTCAAAAATAATGTCTCGCTTAGACGAATAATGCTTCCCGTCATGAAGTTGGCTCAAAATATTCATCACCAAGTAAATATCACCTGGTGTCATCTTCATCATTGTCATTAGTAAACTCATTATCGAATTCAAAAATGCATCAACCTCAACTACATCAAAATCATTATTAGTAAACTAATCATCATGTTTATCATCGTCTTAACTATCATTGTCTTACTAAAAGCATGCTTTTTGCCAGTTTCATCATAAAATTTGAAGCAAACATCAAAAAATCATGACGTATGATAATCATCATCATAATCGTTCAATTCATCATTATTTAAATCATATCATCGTCATAATTGTAATCCTCATTACCAACATAATCATTGTCATGAAATATTTATCAAATCCATCATCATTAAAATCATAATACTCAAGTATCTCATCGTTTTCATCATAATTTTTGCCGTCATCAAATCGTTTATATTATCATCACATTCATCAAAAAAATCTTATTTTTATCACCTTATTGTTATAACTGCCATTGTTGTATTACATACAGTCTGATGTCATTTTTATTGCATTTTAAATATCAAGTGATAATGCTGCTGCTTATGCTGCTGCTTATGCTGCTACTGATGCTGCTACTGTGCTGCTGCTGCTGCTGCTGCTGATGCTTCCGATGATGATAATGATGATGATGATGATGATGAATTATTGGTGATAAGGATGATGATTATGTTCAGGTGATAATGATGATATTTATGTATTGGTACTGATGGTTTGTGATGATCAGAATGATATGATCATGTGCATGTATGCTTAATATATTGTTGATGATGATAAAGTATTTATTATGATAATGATGATTGGAATGTAAAAAAAGGAAAAAGAAAAAAATATTTCTTGTAACATACTTCTTGTAACATACCTCCGGCCAAAAAAAACATAATACAACAAACATGACATAGCAATGAAAAATACAAAGAGGTGACCATAATTATACATAGTATATTGCAATATGAACATTGGTAGTCATCTTATAAAAAGAAATTTAAAGATATTTAAAGATATAAAGGGAATTTCGTATATCATCGGATATATTACACTATACTATTACCATTAACATTTTACCGTTTTATAAAATTTTATGAACTGAATCAGCTACATTTAAGTGAATGATCGCGAAATTATAAATATATAATGTTCCCGATACATTCTGAATGCCTTAGATGTTTTGGTGAAGTTTAATATCGTCATGTCATTGTTCTTCCTTCTCATCAGGAAATCACATCCATATTCAATATATTCCCTTTAAATTTAGACCTTTCCTTGAAAATAGTTACAGCAGCGTCTTTATTTATTTAGGAATTTTCTTTAAACTACAATATTATTATAATTATGTTCCTTAGGTATCACTTACTAAAAACGTGTTAAGCTTCGTCAGGCATCAGGTTTGTTCAGAAATACAGCCACAATATAATGTTAATATCAGTTTGACTTTTTTTTAAAAACAAAGACGCTTACACTATACTGTGGGTAATTGTAAGTGTTTATCAGTACAAGAATTTACTTAACTTCATTTTGTACATTGATCAAGAATGGCACAGCACTCAACCTTTCGTGACTGAAGTTATTTTATTAAACAACCGGTTTACATGACTTTAATATTAAATTACGAAAATAACTGTGTAAATACAACAATCCTATTGAACAAATAATTACTTCAAGCACTTAATACCTTTAACAAATGACCTTTGCATTGCGATTACGAATTATTAAAATGTTGAATGATCAATTCATGTTAGACGCGCCGATTTTGAATTTCACTTTTAAATGCATGTGTATGAATGTTAATGTAATCATAGTAAATAAGCTGTGATAATGTAGCTAACAATATGTGTTCCTTTTTTATAAAAGTGTCAGTGGGCCAGTAAATTAAAACGCATGCCAGTCAGCAGCCACCCCCTCCCTCGCAGATCGATAGTATCTTTAATCTCCTCTATTTTTGTAAAAGCTGAACAAAACAATATACAGCAAGTATATACAATGTAACAATATATTATATCTCAATAGCTTAACAAACCACGCACCGAACATTGGTACATGTCAACAAGTTTCAAGGTTAATAAATACCCATATGGTATAACGAGTTGTTTACGTCTCCAAATGGTAAGTTTGTACCTGAAAGATGATATTAAAGGTCATTTATGAAAATACGTGTGCATACTGGTGAGATTGTACCTGAAAGATGATATTGTAGGTCGGTTTTTAAACTATGTTTGTATTATACAACTAAAATTTTCTTCATAATGTATTTGATAGTGGTGAACTCTTTTCTAAGTTGATAAATAGCTTTATTGTGTGCTTTTGAATGTAACGCATGCTTAACTGTGAAATTACAAGTCCTGAATGAAAACAAGTACATTTAACATGCGCACACACACGCTACACCACACACACGCGCACACACATACATCCTCATAAATATAAATATATTTAAAATATATCTTCTTCTGTTGTTACTCAGGTTTATCTTTTTAATGCTGGCTTGAGAAGGCTTTAAAGGCATTTGATCGAAAACAAGATCTAACAAAAATTATTTTAAAAAACACTTGCCACAGCGCTTTACTTCACTAAAAAAAATCGTTTGTATAAAACGAATTATGAAAAACCTAGTATTACTTATGCCACTGAAGGTTTCGAAAGTATATTTATATAATTTATAGCAATCTACTTATTCTGCATTTCAATAGTAAAATGACTTTTGCCCACCGCAACACTTGTAAATCTTGCGATATCTCAAAAAGCTCACAAAGCGCCTCAAAGTAATGTTTTAAGTTCTATATTGCTTTTCTTTTCCGATTGAAAATAATGCAACAAAATAAACTTATTTATATTATATCTAAGCAAATCATTAATTAAAAAAAATGAATAAAATCATATGGTTTAATTTGCAACCGCCTGTACACATTAGTATGGTGGATGATTTTGTGTCATTCGTGTTTAAGCGTACCCATCCGCCACTTTGTGGAACGAGTATTACCTGACGTAATGAAACGCTTTTTCTTTCATTCTAAGACATTTCACGCTTGAGTGAAACTTCACTTGTTTTTATTGTGCTATACCTGGCCGTAGGTTTTCTTTCACCTTGCAAAATTACTCCCAAAATAATCAAAAAAAAAAATATAAATGTGCCATCCCTTTCTCGGTAATTGCCGGACTGGTAAGCCATATGCTATTTCCTAACCAAGCATTCAATGATGTGAAGGTCTTTTCTGAATGAAAGTATTTCAAAGAATCAAGCAAGTTATATTTTAGGTCAGCTTAGAAACATTAGCATGTTTTCGTATTACAACATTTGTTATGATTATAATAATTGATTGGTTCACAAAGTGTCCTCCTTAGAATGTAAAAGGGCTTCTTGTTAATTGGTTTGTACGGGGAAGAGAATGAGATTACTTTTTCTGGTCAGGGTATTTGTCGGTAAGAGAACCTTTCATAGAATGTACATGAAGTACTTAATCTTGAGGAGGGGTAAAAATGCTTGTCTAAAGAATATATTTTGAAGGACAATAGCTCTCCCTTGGTTGATCGTAATTATGAGATATGTGATAAATAAGTGAAGTATGTTAATTGCAATAAATATGAAGATGATGATATAAGCAAATGATGTCGATTTTAATGATAATGATAATGATGAAGTTATGATGATGATAATGATGATGACGATGATGGGAATTAGTGATGTATATGTCTTAAAAATTTTAATAATTATGTTGAAGATGAGGATGATGAGCAGACATATTTTGATTGCAATGGTGATGATTATTTCGATGATAGTTATGATGAAAATTAATATTTAGATTGTGATGATTTTTATGTTGATGATGGTGATGTTAAGCAGAAATCTGTTGATTTTGATGCTGATGATTATGTTGATGATGAGCAGAAGTATAATGTTGATTTCTACGCTGTAAAATGATGGTTGTGATGGTGGAAGACATAATTTCGTAAGTTTTTACGTAAAGTTACGCTTAAAATTTGTTGACTTAAAACTAGTTCATGTCGTTCATATAGTATCTCAGGCCGGAACATCGTCAAGGATGCTAGGCCGTTTTGGAAGTGTTTTCCCTTCTTGTAATTTACATCCACTTTTTTTGGACTATTTCCAATGTTATTGAGAATGTTTAGCTCTATATCCTCTATTATTTATATACACTATGTCAGTTTCTTTACAACTAAGATTTCATTTTATTTACACATAAAATATCTTTTAAAAACTACTATACGTGTATCTGTTAATTTATTGTTTACCTTTTTTATAACTTCACTGGGTTTAGTAACAATTTGCACGAAACTTATTCTGGCAGTTCCACAGTTTATTCAATCTTGTCTTAAATGAACTCAATGATGTAGCTTCAACTACCTCAGGATTTAACGCATTCCAAGCATCTACAACTCTATGGCTGAAAGTGTTTTTCCTTGTGTTATTTCTTGCCATTGGTTTAAATATTTTATACTTGTGACTTCTTGTTTGTGGTTCCGTCTCTTATATTGAATGTTTCTTATCTATTTTGTCAATGTTGTTAACTATTTTATATGTTTCAACCATATCTGCTCAAATTCTTCTGTATTCTAGCGTAAGTAAGACTGACTTTATCTATGAATAAAGGCAGAGCAGGAAAGCGAGAATTTTAGAGACTAATGTGATTAGTAATATATTAAAATGGTGAAAGCGGCTCTATAGAAAAGTAAAGTCCAAGTAAGGAAAGGATAATGTGGCATTACGGATCTATCAAAAATTAAATTTAGTAGAAAAAAAACGAATATGGAAGTCGTTTATAAGCTTAAAGACGAAAGTCTTTTAATTACTATCTTCTTCTCCAAAAATATGCTGGTATCCCATACCGCCCTTAGTCGTGATTGACCTCGACCCAATGTATTATAAATCAGTTGTGAAGTGTTTTATGTTATTTTACATTCACGAGCTTTTGATGCTGATATATTGAGAATTTTATAAATGACAGTCATATAAAATTAACTGAAACTCAAATTTAATTGCATTTGTTTCATACTGTATCAAGTAAATGAAGACGGAATAGGAGTATATAAAAATGATGATAAACTTTATATGTTCATTAATGTGTATGATTTGCAAATATACATAAAATATTCAGATATACTTACGTCACAAAAAAAAACTGCAATGATGACTAAAATCGTTCATATCTTTTGTTTGCATGCGGCGTTTTTGTGTCATCATTTTTATGCATGTTTTTCTCAAGTTTTAGAGTAAAATCGTTAAAAATCAAGGGGTTTTCTTTACTTGATATGTATAAACTAGATAAATAAAATAAAAAATAAATAAATAGAAAAGAAAATTTAAAAAAGGTGGGTTACATGGTTCATATAAAAACGATATAAAATCCACATTTTCACTTACGGACATAAAACAGTTTTTTCACTTCTGAAAACAAACAAAAACCCTTTAAAGATCCTGTATGTTTTGTGATTGATATTGTTACTGTGTGTATCACACACTTGCAAAATATTAAATATGTATATAATTATGCAAATAAAACAATTTTCAAACATCCAAGAATATGTAAAATGTGTACTGCAAATATTTGTGCACATTATATTTAATCAATAAGTTACATGCATTCATTTCTTATTGGAAAATTTGACTTGGAATTTATAGAAAATAAATTTCTAATTACCTCCCTTTATTTACGCAAAATGTTAAATTGGGTAATACCTTTATAGATAATGCTTATTTGAACTTACAAGATTGACAAATCTTAATTTGAGGGTCATATTTATGAAATAAAACCATGAAAAAAAAATGTGTTACAGGATCTTTAAATATCTTCCATGATGAATCATATAAGGTTTTCATTTTTACTCTATAAATGCATTTATTTAAAATCGAGAGAAACCCCTGTGTGATGAATGGCCGTTGGTACAATATGCACTTTAAACTACGATTTGCCAAGCAACATTCCTGAGTATCCGTAGATAACAGTTTAGCCTTGTTAAAAAAGTTTTGCGGTCATTTAATATACCAAAACGCCTCCTTATTGACTTATTATTTAACCTCATTTGAAGAGTTACGCTCTATTTTAACGTAAGTTTAAGAAAATACTGACGAACATTTTGTGAAACCCAGTTACGAGCTACTTAAGTTTAAACGTAAGCGTAAAGTTACGAAAATACTTACGAAAAACTTACGTCGTGTTAGTTAAACGCTGCCCTGATGTACAATGAGTTGGTCATATTAATAGTTCAAATAATTATGCTGTTAAAGATAATGTTGATAATGATGAGCAAAAATTATCTTAATTGTTTCATAGTATATCTATTTCGTTAATGTTTAATGTACATATAGTTATTAATTTCATCAGTAGAAATACTAAATGATATATGTTTGTTTACATTTTTTCACATTTTGACATATAATGAGTTTGTCATATTATTAGTTGAAATAATTATGCTCTTGAAGATTATGTTCATAATGATCAGCAAAAAGAATCTATAATAAATAAATGATATACGTTTGTTTACATATTTTCTCATTTTGACATGTAATGCCACCCGAATGGGGCCGTGATTGTTTCATGTATGCAGCTCAAGAGTCACTGAAGTTTTCATTCATAGGAAAGACAAACATGAATGCCAAAAAGGGTAAAATATAGAAAAGGTCACAATATTAAGGGGGTGGGAATTTGAAAGATGTCTGATAAGTGAGTTAGGTTGCAGGGTCCCTGGTTTAAGTACAGAATAGGCAGCACATTTTCTTTTCTCCCTAAACGACAAATGCAGTATTTATTATAACATATAAAGCTGTAAGTAATGGCAATAACCTACACTGATTGTGATGATGATGATGATGATGATGATGATGATCATGCTGTTGATCAAACTGTTATTCATCATTATACTGATGGTCATCTTTATAAATGAATAACAAATAGGTTGTTGACGATGATGATACATTTATGATGATAATGATGATACATTTATGATGATAATGATGATACATTTATGATGATAATGATAATAGTATGATGAGATGAAGATGATTGTTTTTATACTGTTGCTTCTCATAGTTATAGTTATTGCTCTTTCAATAACTGAAATAGGCTCTTGACATATTGCTGATGTTTCTAATGAGAGCAAAAGTTTGTTTATTGCATTGATGAGGATGCTAATGATGATTACAGTGATGATTGTTAGATAATGATTATATGATTTTGCTCAATACCACGCATATATTCGGAATATAATAAATGTTCAAATATTCAATATTCAAATAAATAAACGGCATGACTGCCCAAATCTGTTACGAATTGAGAATGATGATTTCTGAACGATGTTTATATAAAGTTCGTTTGATCACATGGATTTGTTTTCATTTTTTATAGTAAAATACAAAATTGAACACAATGAAGGCAAAGAGTGAAGTTTTTTATACAAATGTCTGATCAGTAGCCATTTGCATGGACAAAACGGCACATCAAGTTAGTTTCACTTTATTAACTTGCAGTATAGAAATAGTAACGCTTGATATAGAAAGTCACTTATTTGTGTTGTGCTTGTTTTCGAAGATTGTCAATGTAAATTGTCGTTTAAGTCATAGAGAATAATTGAGAAATAAACTTGTTAATATCTTTGCTATAGGAAGAAAGAATATTGAAAAAGGAAAAAAATTATATATTGATTCTGATATCTCTAACAAGTTAAATTAATGCACAAATAGCTTTAAGACGCATGCATTGTGCATTATTTATGATCAAATAAATAAATAAAACAATCACAACAACAAAAACCCGATGTGTTACTTAGATATTTAACTTGATGAAGAGTGAATAGCTAAAAGTAAAACATGTTCAATATACAAAGACAGTCTTTTATTCAGAGTGTAGAGAACAAAAATATTACTGAAATATGATGCTACAGGTTATCAACTTCAAGGACATCTTGCAAGTTTAAAATCTTTGTCTAAAGTTTGTGCCCAATTATTGCAAACCCGTAAATAAAGACTAGTAGTTTTCCTTTACTGTAACAAAACAAAACATACACCTGAAAGATAATATTGTTATTTACATAGAAGGAAATACCCGACAATTTAAAATGCGTATCATTCAAGTCAATGGGTGAACAGTTTATATTTTCACCTAGTAGTTATTTGCTATATAAACATATACCGAGTTGTTAACATCCTTTCTCTAAATCACCTAAAGGTCATCTCGTGATACATATGTTAGTTTGTTTTGTTTTTTTTTTGTTTCTAAAATATTTTCAAAATGTAAATCTTCGAGACCTCTGGGAGAGGCATTTAGACAACTTTATGGGTGGCTAAGCTTGGCATATTTATCATCATTTTACAAAAGCTGATTCTTATGAATGTATATGTTCCTTATAATATTGTGAAGTTAACTAAATTGTTTAATCTATACCTTCAAAGATACCTTACGATGACTAACTAAAACATAGAAAAACCTACATAGAGCATCACTAATGCTATTTGATTATAAAAAAGAAAAACATTGATGCTAAGCATCAAAGGGCGTCCAATCAAGAAATGCAACAAGTAATCATTAATTTGTAGACATCTGAATGAGCAGATACCTTCTTATAAACTTTTCAAGGTTAATTGGATTTTACCAGAATTGTACATCAAAGATACATTGGTGGACGAAAGACAAGGTGGACGCAAGACAAGGTTCATCGTGAAATTGTGTAGGCATGCTAGAAATTAGAATATTAAATTTGTTTTCTTTGTATCATAGTTTGGAGACCTTTCTGTTGAAAATGTGTCAGGGTTAAATCGTATACATATACATGCACAGTGCGTTAACTGGAGTGCGGGTATTAGTTACCCGCACTCCAGAGCATGCCCATTGATTGGCTCATTTTTGCTGGGGTTTACATATTGTGACGGCAGAGAAAGGGAAAGCGACAGAAATGTCATATTCAGATGTTCGTCCATTGGTTCATTTTTGCCGGGGTTTCATATTGTGACAGCAAGGAACGTGATTTTATGTTTGACTATGATACAAAAGAGAAAGAACACCAAAACACTCGGCAATCTGATTAATACTCGGGGGCTACGCCCTCTCGTACAAATCAGATAGCCTCGTGTTTCGGTGCTCTTTCTATTACTTAGAAGATACAAAACAGGTGTCAAATTGAACTACATGTAAGTATGTGTGTGTATGTGTGTGTGTGCGTGTGTGTGTGTGCGTGCGGGCGTGAGTGTATTTTTCATTTGTATTACAAATGAATCCAATATACAAAAGTGTTTTTAAATAGTAACAAAGACTTCATAAATTTAGTAATAGCACATGTATTTGTGCGACTATGATACATAAGTTACAGTCGAAACTACCTTAGCGACCTCCTGATTTCAACGACTCCCTGTCTTATCCGACCTTGTTTCATTCCCCCCAACGTAATTTCCTATATAAATGGTCTTAATTATACGTCTCCCTGTCATATGTGACAAGCGACCCTAATTGAGTGGTCCGAATGCATTGCTTTGTCTCATTTAAACGACTTTCACACTTTTTAATCGTCCGCTTATCAGGCAAATAATACATGTTTTAACACCCAGAGGGCAAAAATAATTAAGTCCAATAACTATCTTGTAGTCAGTACTCAATGTATATTTAATTCCCCAGATAATACTAAAAGTAGAACACACACTGGAATGAAAAAAATGGGATGAATTTAAAAGTGGCCAAATTCAGGATTTGTTGTGTGTTATACGTGTTAACAAATAATGATACATTAAAAATCATAAATAAATTTGCATGACAACTCTAAATATGTGAAACATTGTATAATAATACAACTGAAAACATTTTACCTAAATTTTAGACAGCTATAAAAAAATCACTAATATCATATTCAATGCGAGTCAAAATTATAAATATATTGTTATAAATATTAAAGCTACTTGACACCAGTGATAAATAAAGAGCTATTGTTCATTGATTTATTGGGAGACCAATCTACTAATTTGATAAATTGCTTCAAAAACTCGTCTGACACACCAGTGTGTTTACATTCCTATCAATAAAGCCATAACAACTCATGGAAAGTTTCTGTTGTTCACAGTTTCGGAAAATCATCATGACTAAGATACCTAATCATACCAGATTTTCCACTCAAAATCCCATAAAAGTGATTGCCTTATCAACTTTATACAGCAAAGCATAGGGAAATTTGGGTCGAAAGCAAAACGTTTGCTTTACTACCATTAATAAAAAAAACTGTAAAACTTAAAATTTCAAAATGAACATTAAAGGTTTTAAACCTAATAAACTGTGTCGCCATATTCTCTTTAATGATATTTAACTTTTCAATGTCACAGTTCGTTTGTATGGATGTGAATCAATCATTGTACAACACATGTTGTATAATTAAGTATTATTAGAATAAATGTTGTTTGTGCATGCTTAATTTTATAATTCATATTATCATAAATAACAAGTCAACGTATAAATATTCCTTAAGACTTTTATTTAATCTTGGAATTCATATATATGTACAACGTTCATATGTCAAATATATTTACATGTATACGTATTTTGAAACATGTTTCGTTGACAAATAGATAGAAAGCTGTCATGTATATATAATCAAGAAATTGTCAATTTAAGGAAAGTTGTCGTTTGACAACAAATGTTTAAATTGGTACTTTTATGCAAAGATAAATTGTAACTGTTCTGCCTTATGATATCACCGGAATATTGATTGTGCAGTTGGATATGGCCTTATACAGCAATGATTTCTCAAATCCGGTTTTAAGGCTACCGAATTTCAGCTCTGTACGTTTGATCGTGAAATTTAACATTATTTGTTCAAATTTTCTTTGTTAAGCGCAAAACGACTGTGAAATATAATCTTGTTTTCTGTTAAACTTTTGACTCTACATATGGCGTGATGTAAATGAGGTAATCAGAGCTAACCAGAATAAAAACCATTTGTGAATGATATGCTTGAAACTTGAACAATATCTTTACCGGTTTTTTTTATATTTAAAACGTAAAATTCAAAACATTTGAGTTTTATGTAGGATTATTATTGTTACAAATTGAAATCATACAGAAAAAAGCCCAACTATTTTGTCATTAAACAGCTGAACGTAAAGTAAACAAATTATTGTTCTTAGATAGTGCTGGTAGATAAATAATTCATGCACAATTATGCGACAAGGTTTAGGTTTTGCTTTGATGGATTTTGAGTGACGCTGACACTTGTGGAAGACGACCTTGCTCGGTTCTAAACTAATGCACATAGGAACGACTTGGTAACATTACTGACCTTCCTGGCTTTCTCACACAGTCCTTGACGGGGTTTGAACCCTCAGCGGTGATTGGCAAGATAGATTAAGCCACACTTTGGATATCTTATATCTTCATTGTTACAGTATATAAGTTTACTTGTAGATCTGATGAGTGTGAGTGTGAGTTTATACATGAATGCAACATAGATAAGTTCAAATGTGTTCATGAGCATCAAGAGTTGGTCCTGACAAATCCTGCGGATAATGTATCAATCTGTACGTGGAAGTTGGCCACAAAGGAAACGCCAACTATAGACGTTATATAGGTTTAGAAATGTTTTACCCAGTGATACAGCTATATTAGGGTTAATCGCCCTAAGATGATGTGATGTGGTGGGCCATAATAATGCCATACATACATTTCATATCAGTTATAGCAAACATTGCATTGGAAATGATAATGTTCTCAGTGAAATTACTACTCTTTTTTCTCTAAAATTATCTTAAAATGTGTTTACATGTAAAAGAACTGAAAAAGATACTCAATCTCTTGAGAAAAATAATAGTTGTATTACATTTCTATGATAATGGAATTTGTTTGGATATACTGTGACATTACGAAAAATAGAAAAACTTATGGCAATTTTCGATGCTATAATAACATTACTTTGTTGAAACAGATGTCCATTAAATTGATAATAGTAAACCGCATTGGGTAATAAACTATGTAGCTTATTTCATACGAATAGAATTATTCTTATTACAATATGTTAGCACATTTATTATTTTATGATTTAAGTTTATTGTGTTTATTGATGAGTTCTCAACTAAAGGTAGAGGTGGGTGTAATTACCAAGTCTACGGGATAGATTAAGCCACGCCTTGAATATCAAATGTCGTTATTTATACTTGTAGATATGATGAGTGTGTGAGTATATACCTAAATGCAACACATATGATAAAATATATTAACCATCCTTTGGTTCTTGTTTAGTGTGTGTTATTTAGCCATCCAAATATGATATTAAAATGACCTTAACCACTTGGCAACACAGGCCCTGCAACTGATACAAATTCAATTTTATCAGCTTACTGTTAATGATATAAGGGTCCTGATTTCCTTCAATATTACTTTGAAAACTGTACTTAAAAATCTTCAAATATGAGTACAGTCTCATCGAGCCATAATTTATTTTGCGGATCGATACTCACCTTCTGGCCATACTCTATAGTGTATTATTGTCTATAAAGCAATTGATATATCTAAAACATTTGTTTAAGAAAATACTTTTATATTCTTTCATTGAAATTCCTATCTCTGCAGGCCTTGATTTTACTCTAATGTCTACTGAGTTGCTTTCCATATTATGTGCACAGTATCCAAAGTCTACTTTAGAATCAAGAAGCAAATTTTTAATTTTTTGGAATGGAATTGTCGTATTTTTGTCTTTAAATTTTAATACAACTGTGTTTGGCAATTGTACACAGTAAGTTATCATCATAAAATCAAGAGAATTGTATTTGAATTACAAGTAGCTGTTTTGATGACATAAAATGTTGTCAGTTTGTGAAGCTCAAAATCAGTTTAAATCATAGTAAATTGTAATGCAATATAAAGTAACAAGTGTATTAAAGCCAAGTATTGTCCAATTACAACACGAATCAAGTAACATTTTTCTTTTGACATTGAAATGTACGATGACACAGAGTTGACATTTGTGCGCTTTTATTTATCTCGTGGCAACGAGATAATTAAGTTGTGCGCACAAGTCATTAAGTCATTACCACGAGTTGTTATGTCGTGCTCAAGAGGTAGTTAAGTGGTGCGCTCAATACTATGTCACGGTCCCTACAAAATATCTCGTGCGCATAACTTAAGTTAGCTCGTGTGCACGACATAACAGATCGTTACAATTACTTAATAACTCGTGCGCACAATATAAACACACACGTCACTTCCATGCCACCGTAGAAATACAATGTCATGAAGAGGTCATGTTTTCCGGAAATTTACCACAATGGCTGCAACTTCATAATTCAGGCAATGACGAAACGTGCTAGACGTACTGGTTTCAATTAAAAATATTATTCTCGCCTTGCACAAAAAAGTGGGTTAATACCTGTTACTGGGGATTCAGTCATGCATACCTGTGAACAACACAAAATGACTGTTGCAAAGAGATCTCTTTGTACAGACGAACGACGACAAAGCGATAATATGTGATTAAAAATACATCTCTTGACGCCTTAATCTTTAGAAATACATTTCATCAGATAAATACATTCATCATTACATTTTATTTTGATAACATGGATTATTGAATTAATTTTCACAATAAAAATCAATAAGAAATGTCAAATTATTTTTATTTTACATACTCAGTTGCCATTTACACTTGACTGGGCAAAATGGAACAAGTTTATTTCACTATATTTAGGGTGATGTTTTATAGAAATATAATCGATTTTTTTCATTTTTACATATTTAGTTGCCGTTTTCACTTGGAACCCGGTAAATTTAACCCCATCAGTATAATGAAAGAAGCACACGATATAATGATGTTTGCACTTCATATAAATCAGCGGTCGTATAACAATAGATGCACATCGTATCATTAAAGATTGACATAATATATTGATAAATTGACTGTATATAATGATGTTACTACATAATATTTATAAATTCACATCGTATAATAATAGATTAGCATCGTATAATGAAAGATTGACATAATATACTGTTCAGTTGAATTCATATAAGGATGCTTCCACATACTATATTCATGAGTGCACATTGTATAAAGAAAGAGTGACACAACAACGTTCATTTTTACAATCATAAGACAGTCAAGGCTTTCCATATAACAATGTCCAGGTTTATAATTATAAGACAGTCAAGGCTTTCCATATGAGCCCCTAGTGTGTAGTGACATCTTGCAAGATATAACCTTTGCTTGGCATATACAGCTCTTATTTAGGCTGACTCCCTCATTATTGTCACAGTTTCCAGACCTAATTTGACACACGTTCGCCATCTCTTTTGGCAATACTTTGTGAGGATTGCATGGGTGTATAAAATCATCACTTTGTGCTTCAAATCAAGCCTTTAAGGATATAACAGATGAAATGTGCGGGATCATTGATAACAAAACTCTATGAAATTGAGAAATAATTTAGTGCTCCGTACCAATCTATTTTTTTTTCAAAGCCTAGTTTAACAGTGTTTGTATAAAAAGTAAAGTATATAAAGAAAAGTTTTCGTTGTTGTTTGTGTCTTTTCAAAATCTTGATACATTATTTATCACGAACAGAGTTGATACTCCATGACAAACCCGACAATTGTAAAAACATTTGAAAGTTGGTTGTTTTCTCCTTCTTCTTTCTTCACCTCCTTATTCTTCTTCTTTCAATTATTTATATTATTATTATTCTTAATATTATTATTATTATTATTATTATTATTATTATTATTATTATTATTATTATTATTATTATTATTATTAAAGTTTACTTTCTACTGATATCTATAAGAGGTTTTGTTTTTTTGTTGTTTTTTTAAAATTGTTTTTGTAATGTGCCGGTGGACAGTTAAACTGACTCAGCTCAGAAAACAAAACAGTTCCTGGGGCGTGATAGGTATGAAGTAAAATGATTTTCAAATAACAGTTTTCTTAATTGAACGTAACTTTCAGTTTCGGTTATTGCTCATTCATTATTTAAAGTTCTTCCACGAAATATATTTTTAGCCATACACGACCATACGGTCATATGTACTAGTACATCAAATGACGACATTTTTTTCAAACAGGATGTAAACTATACACTGTCACGCATTCATTAAATGATTTGTGGCGTGATACAAATATGTACACTCAAATGTATAAAATGTCGGTCAAATTTAAGATATGTTTAAAATGTCTTTGCTCTCGACTTTTCAAAGTATATGGAGAGTTGTATTCAGATTTTGTTTAAAGATTGTGTACGGTCAAATCTTTAACTGGTATTTATTTTCTTTTACTTTTGCAAACAAAAAATGATACAAAATAAACTTATTTACATTATAATAATTAATTAATTTGCATTACCTTTAAATATATGTTTTTCGTAATATCAGCCACGTCATTACATTAAAGGAACTCATATCTATTTTTTTCCAGAAACGTAATCCCTTAAAATTCAGATCATTCCTTGAAAATAGTTAAATTTACTACATGTACTACAGCGTTTTTATTTCTTTAGGGATTTTTAACAAACTTCAATTGTATGTTCCTTATTCATCACCCACTTAATACGTGTTAAAGTTCGACATGCATCAGTTTTGTTCAGAAATATTAATACGTTAAAATTTTAATGTCATTTTTTCCATTGATTTTTTTCAAACAAAGGCCTTTAGCATATACTGTAGGTATATCTTAAGTGTCCAGCTTTTTTTATATTTTTCATTTAATGAAAACGTTTTATTTCTTAAAAATTGTGTTAATTTTCATAAAAGAACAAAAATCGATACTATATCGAATATCGTTCATAGTCGCCTAGTCCTTCATAGAACTGCGTAGAGTGACGTGATTATGTGTAAAATAATGAGTATTTACCCGTAGCTGTTCTACAGAAAGTAGCCAGTACAAGCATTTACTAAACTATATTGATCAAGAACGGATCTCGTAACTGACATTTTTTATTAAACGTGACTTGAATATGGCCGAATTACAAAAATAAAAAAATTATATCATCATAATATTATCAAAGTCGTCATATTCATCATGACTACAATAATATTATTTTCATTTGAATTCATTCTTTTATTATTGTTTTCGTAATTTAAGAAATTAAATAAAATAATGAAAAAAAAATATAAACCACCGAAAACTTTTACATGTCAACAAGTTTCAAGGTTGATAAACATCCATATCATATAACGAGTTTTTTACGTTCCCAAAAGGTGAGATTGTACCTGAAATATGATATTGTAGGTCGTTTATATATATGTGTGTTCCTATTTTTTGACACAATGAACATTTTCTTCATGGAATGAATTTGATAGCGGTGAAACCAATTTTAAATTGATAAAACGGTGTCATTGTGGGATTTGAATACAACGCATTCTTTTCTACCAAATGTTAAGTCTTTAATGAAAATACAAGTACATAAAAAATTCACTTATATCAGCTTTACACTTCGTGACACATTTTATATTTCTTGCTTTGTTGCAAACATTAACTGTTTTTTTATTTATTTGTCTGATCATGCATTAAAGGCACTTGAATCGTTACCAAAACTAACAAAATATAATATTCAAACACATTAGTGACATCGTTTTTCTTCACAAATAAATAAATCGTGTGTAATAATTGATAATAAAAAAAACATTTTTAAAACCACTGAAAGTTTTGAAATTATAATAAAGCAAACTACTTTGACTATTTTTCAGCAGTAAAATGACTCTTGTTTGCAACAACATTTAGAAACCTCGCGTCATCTTGTGAACTGTTTCAAAGTATTTTCTCGGGGGGGGGGGGGGGGGGGGGGAGTTTGTGTATAAAGCTTTTCATTTTATATTGCAAACAGAATTTGAAACAATAAACTTATTTACATTATAGTATGTGATATGTAAATCATTTTAAAAGATACTTTACAAAATCCCATGGTTTCCATGTTTTATTCTCAACAGTCTGTGCCCATTAATCACTAAGTAAAGATCTTGCGAGTTAAGGCGACGCTGTAAACCATTTCGTCGTGAAAGCCGCGTATTTCTTAATCTTACAAATGTCCGAAACTTAAAGGTTTATGTTGATGCTGAAATTTGTTTTAAGAAATACAACTTTTTCATTGAATGAAAAATAAACAAAGCTGGACACAAAAGATATACCTACAGTATATTCTAAAGGTCTTTGTTTATAACAAATCAATGGAAAAGAAACTGATATTCACTTGTATTTTTATTGTGCTTAATTTGGCAGTAGGGTGTTTGTTTTCATCGTGAGGTCCGGTAAATAAGATAAAATTTGTCATCTCTGGATTTGTCGGACAGGTTATCCATGTGCTATTTATTTACCAAGCATTCATAATAACTCTGCACTAAAGAGACGCAACTGATATATTTTGCTCGGAATTGAATTTTCATTTGATGATGGAATGGGCCAAAATCGAAATGTTAGACCATTTGCTTACTCGACTCATCTATAATGATAAGTCTAAATGTGAAAAATTTACCCACAATTGAAAAGCGTTGCAACGATTTTCTCTCAAAACAAACTAAGTATCTCACAAAGATATAACTTTCAAATTATTCCCAAGTTTATTTCTTTTATATATATTTCTTTTTTAAGTGGAAATGCTAATCTTTAAAATTTTATGTTTAAATGCATTTGTACCTTTGTGGAGTTCCTATAATGAACATAACCCATAAATTTAAAGTAAATTATGTATACAGCGGGAATTTTTTTTCTTCAGATATACATATTATTGTTATATCCAATATCGTAAGTGTTTGGCACATACAACTTATTCATATTTGATTTAAAATAGCACCCTCATCAAAAAATGAATGATTGATCGCGACGTTGTCAATTTAAAGTAATAACGAAATACTGAAGGCAAGATAAGAATAAAAAAGATGCTTATAAGAATAAGACATTATGCTGCATATACATGAGTGAGATGAATGTTCTTGTTATTTGTTTATTATCGATACATTCTGTTTTTAGATATTTAACTCTAAAACATATCTGCAAAATCAATTCAAAAATGCAACAAGAAAGCATAGTTGAATCAAAATGGGTTATTTAGCCAATAAATAGAGCTATGCTTTTAAATAACAAAGAATCGCGTGTCACTGTTACCCTGAAGCACATACTAAAACTACGGAGGCGAAGATCTTTGTCAATGAAAGATTTGTTTTCTTTTTAACCCTTTCCACTCTATATATCTTAAATTGACATGTCCATAATTCAATCTCAACTAACTGAAACTAGTTTGACCAAATTTTTTTATATCTAAACAAAAAATGTACTTTGTATTCTATTTGTGTCATTCAAAGAAAAATAAAGTATGTTTCGGTAAATTATGATTGAAATTATTTTTACAAGCATTATCTGACAAACGTTAACAATTTAAATATGTCCACTAGTGTAGAATTATAAACAAATCCAAATTTATGTCAACCGGTTTCGGTTTCTAGAACAATAAAAATACGTATAAATAATATGCTATTTTCTGTTGTATCTATAAATGAGCCGCGTCACGACAAACCAACATAATGGGTTTGCGACCAGCATGGATCCAGACCAGCCTGCGCATCCGCGCAGTCTGATCAGGATCCATGCTGTTCGCTTACCAACTCTATTACAAGTAGAGAGACTGATAGCGAACAGCATGGATCCTGACCAGATCAAACCAATTATGTTTGTTTTGTCATGGCGCGGCTCAAATTTACTTAATAAGAATACTTTTACTCAAACTTGGCTAACAATCCCAAGAAATACATAAATATTTGTTTACGTGTTCAGATTCTTAGCGTTGGTTAGGCCGAAATGCCAATTCTTATTTTTGTTTTCGGGGTCCTTGGCTGAAATTACTGAAATTTTCTCATTCTTATTTCATCGAAGATGTCACCACAAACAATATGTAATAGGATTTGTAGTCAGTATTCTGGCTTTAATGCATTTTTCAGTCCTCTATATCTGTTGTGTATTTTACATGCTGTGCTTCCTATGTTCAATGATGTTGGTTTGGTCTTCTTAGTAGTTGAAATAAATTTGTTGTTGATGATTATTGTTATGATGATGAGTGGTGCAATTTTCACCATGTGACATAAGGCACACAAAAAAGGGGGGTCGTTATTGTATCAGGTATGCATCTTAAGAGTCAATGAGATGTGCTTATTTTGATGATTATCATGTTATACTTAAAATAATGATTGTCATCTTTATAATTACAAAAATAATAGTCTGTTGACGATGATGATTTGTTGATTGCATTGATAAAGATTATCATGATAAGTATTGTGATGATTGTGAAGGTAATAATGCATGTTGATTGCTATGCTGATGATAAATACAATATGATGATATCATTTGCATAATCTTAAAAATAAAATGAAAACGTTTTTGTTTTCCTTTTTTAATACAGGAACAATAAATTTACCGCACTAAGGTAACATGAGCTGAAATGGTAAAATGCAATGATTGTCGTAGTATTGTATACCTCAGCTACATTTCTAACTCTGTATACATGTATTATATATAATGAAGTTTTCGAATAAATTAAATCTATAAACCGGATCTTGGTTGGGTAAATTACTACTTGACGTATCCTATTTACAAATTAAACTAAGTCAGGTGTATATATGTGTGTCATAATTTTTAGTGGTATAATATTCTTAAAACAGGGTTAACTTCATGTAGACCTACATCTGTGTATGTATATTCTAAAGATATAACTAAAGGAACATGCTATTGACAACAAATCGCAAAAAGGGGTTTTTTTTTTGCTTCAATTTATTTCTATTTTAAATTGGTCAAAACAAAAATGAAAAATCTGGAGAAACCTAGCATTATCTTATCTACAATACATGGTCTTATTATTGACTATGACTCACCTGGACGGCTAAGCAGCACGTCTTCCTTTCTGTGGAAAATGTTAAATCGCACAGTGGTTTAACAGGAGGGCAGATGTTAGTTTACAATTGGATGGGCGAAATGTCACTTTATTGACTGGTATTATGCATGTAGAAAAAGAAACAATTGATATATAAAGTCACTTATTTGTGCCTTGTTTCTTAAAGGATCGTCGATGTACACGGTACAATTAAGTTATTAAGAATAATAGAGAAATCAACTCCTTTATATATTTGCTATTAGAAGAGAGAATATTTATTCTGATATAATTTGGTGATATATACGAGAAGCATGCACTATGCATTACTTATGACAAAACAACAAAAACAACAAAACTGATGTGTATCTTAAATATTTTAAATGATTGAGAGCGTATTGCCGAAAGTAAAACATGTTCAATATACAAAGGTAATGGTGTCCTTTTTATTCAGACTGTAGACTATCAAGGACATCTTGCAAGTTTAAAATATATGTCATAAGTGTTTACCCAGTTGTCGGAAACCCGTTTATAAAGATACATATCACAATATTTTCCTTATACGGCGACAATACGAAACACACAGCTGAAAGATAAGATGATTATTTATAAAGAGAAAAATCCCCTTAAAATTTAAATCAAGTAATTTGATGAACGGTTTATATTTTGCCCGAGTAATTTTTTGCTTCATGTGCTGATTTATCTATTCATGTATTAGTAAAATCTCCTTAAGACCATCACGTCATAAATATGTTAAAAGTGTTGATTTTGGGTTTGTTTTCTAGATTAATTTCAAAGTATTTCTTTTTTAAAATCATTAGGTATTAAAGCGGTAGAAACATTGTAAAATTAAGACATATTTATATTGTTATATCTATATATTGAAATCGGATGTCTTACAAAACCATAACAATACCCGAAGGATTGTTTAAATATATTTAATACACCTGTTGCAAGTATATTACTCTCACACACCTTGATCATAGAAACAAGTCCTACATAGACAACCACTTATGCAAATTGATTATAACTGCTCTATATTCTACATAATGTTTTAAAATTTCAAATTATATATATTTTTTGACAAAGGAATGCAGGCAAAGTCGATGTGTGTTTGGACCCTAGAAGGTTTTTGAATATATACATATGTTTAATTCAAATAATTGTTTGCATATACAGAGAATGTTTTAAATTATATAATCTGGCTCTGTCGAAAGTTTTATATATGACAATTATTCATATTTGAGAAAGTTTATTATTGCTGTGTATATTTTACAGTATTACTGAGTATATTTTAAATGTCTTATATATCTATGTAAAAGAAAAAGAAAATTCAAATGATGCAATTGAAAAGCAGACTTATGAAGTCCATATCTATACAATACAAAGACGACGTTGTATAGAGTTTACATGAAAATAATGGAATAATTCTTAAAACTCGCGATTTTTTTAGTTGAGTGTCATGCAGCCTTCATCTTTCTGCCTATACGTTGAGATGACGTAAGACAATTATCTTATCGTCGTGGTTTCCGCCATCTGTTCGTGTTACTGGTAAACAATGGAATAATAATGGAAGCTCGGGATGATTTTCAGTTGACCGTCATGCAGCCTGTATCACACTACCATGTCACACATTTAAGTTCTGTTATCGTCCCTTTTAAGACGGTTTTTTTTTGGATTGAAAAGAATTTACGTCGAAATGACGTTATGATAAAATGATTACATTGTCTCGTTTTCTTGGACTTGTCATAGGTTAGTTTTTTTCGATCTTTTCACATGCGACTTCTTGTCGATTTATTACGATTGAATTACAAATGGCATATGTTGCTAAAGTTGGGAACAACCACCGTTCCTAAAACGTTATTCCTTGTTCCCGAACCATAAGGTATTCCAAATTTTATACGTTAATAATTATAATTAAAAAGCTGTGAGACTTAAATAAGAGACATTCTAAACAATATGGTTTTAGTTTGCACGTGGAACACTTTCGCAGTTGAACATTTTATTAATTTCAATCGTTTTCTGTGTTGATGAGTCTAATTTTGTTTTGGCAATCATTTACCTGAGACATTTGAATATTCAATAACCTTTTTTCGGCAATTATCAAATTCTAGAGTTCCTCATACGGATTTGAATGTAGGTACTAAAAATGACCATCATAACATTAACCTTACTGTCATTTTGACAAAATGTAAAACATAAGCTTCAAAAAATACGAATGCAGGTTTTATACGGATAATTTTTTTAATAACGTTAAACTATATTTTGCTAACCTTTCAATACCACAGTACGATTAAATCATTGCACGACATTACACTTTGAAAATAATGAAATGAAAGTGGATGTATTTATCAACTTTTGAAAATAAAAATGAAAGATTAAGCTACGCATTTAACTCATGAATAACCAAATCAAGTCAGGTTGCATGTAATTAAACGAAAGAAAAGTCAGTATAAGAAATCTAAAAAAGCACATGGCTACAACAATTCCGTAGTTTCGTCATTCTTAATGATTAGTTTAATAATATTTTATTGTATAAATATACACACACTATACAATTTCATAATTTTACAGACATAATCAAGTGTACATACAAAAGGGTTGGGCCAAAAGTTCTTAATTATAAAGTATCGATAACTATATAATGTAACATCATCAAAAACTGGAAACGTACATCGTACTAAATGACGGAACTTACCAAAAAACCTCCCGACAATTATTGAGTCTTAAAACAAAATCTAGGTATTATAGTTCTATTTTTAATAAAAAATAACCTTCAAATATCGCAGGAATGTTGAGTGTTACGTTTGATTCATATATGGCAATGTTTTCTCAAATTCGGTTTCAAGGTGATCAAATTTCTACACTTCTATACGTTCGATCATGCGCATAAAGAGTGGTATGTGAAGTTTACCATTATTTTGTTTGCAATTCTATTTATAAAGTGCAAAATGACAATGAAATGTATCGTTTTTAACGTTTTACTCTACATATGGCGAGATGTAAAGGGGGTTATCAGATAACAAGATGATAAAAAATATACCTGACTGAAACTTGGTCAAAGTTTTTCCCTGTTTTATATAATTCAAACGTAAAATTTAAGTAATTTACATTTATGTAATTTTGTAGAACTATTAATGTTACAAACTGAAATATAGAGAGATTATTTTTTCATTAAACGGCTTTGATAATAACAAATATATCACCTCAATGGTCTTTTTCTTGTGGTATATAAATGCAATACATAGTTAGGTACTGGTAGATATATAATTCATGTGCAATTAGGCGATAAAAATTTGTTTTTGGTTTTGCTTTGATGGATTGTGAGTCACGACGACTTTGTAGAGGAAGACCTTGACCGTGTCTAAAATAATTCACGAAGGAACAACTGGAACGACTCAGTAGAACATCCGACCTTCTTAGCCTCTTAACATGAATAAATCCAAAGTCCCTGACGGGATTCGAACCCACAGCGGTGATTGGCAAGAAACTCGAAGTTGACGACTTAACCACTCGGCAACAGAGGCCCAGCAACTTATACACACTCTTCATTTTTAAAACCTACCGTTTATGAGAAAAAGAAAACAGGCTTGGTAGCGGGGGCGGGGAGCGAAAAGTCGACCTATTTAAAAATGATTTGGAGGGGCACGAACAACAGCAAATAAACAATAAATATAATATAACATACATTTTGTATATAATAAAATATAAAAGAATGTAACAATAAATATTCCGCTTCGCGGCCTCGCCGTATTACAATTAAATCTTTACTTTCCGTCCGCACCCCCGCTAGTTATCAAGTTTTCGCTCCGCGCCCCTGTCAATTTAACTCACGACTTTTCGCTTGGCTTGGTCGCGGGGCGAAAACATCAATGGCACAAATCAGCCACCATAGATAAACCCTCAATTAACATAGATTGCATACATATTTTATATAACTTAGAAAAAACTGTGTTCCGTATGTACTTCTTTTTTGGTATCTATTTTTATTTATTATTATTATTATTGTTATTATTATTATTATTATTATTATTATTATTATTATTATTATTATTATTATTATTATTATTATTATTATAGTATCCTACTTTATTTACGTCATGAGAGTTCAACTGATTCAGCATTAAGCCCGGGGATTGAACCAGGAAATCCGTGGATATGTTCTTTAGTTTGCGTATTAATATGATTCATTTATTGTTCTTGACTTTTGTTGATTGTTCGTGTTGGCAGATATCATTATTTAAATACTTGAAAAGTTAATTTCCTTTATAAATTTTTTCTAATGGCATATATAACCGTAAGGGAAGCAAGAACTACAAATAGTATTCAAAATTTTACAAAATTTGTCGTTTATTCATGAGAGCAGCGCCACCTTTTGATTATTATGCCCTCGTGAAATTCTTTCATATTTACTGCTTCGCCCAAAGGATAACATGCTACGAGATAATTTCCGTTTAGACGTACATTTGTTTTGCGGTATAAATTCCACAAGCATATTATTTATCTTGAAATTAAAAACTTTGCAGTTTGTTTCTTAAATATTTGATAAATAGGTATACGTGTATTGATATGGTCGGTTCAAACACTGCATAGTTATACATTAAGTTAAATCACAAAAAAACAAAAACAAAAAACAAAAAAAAAACATTTATTATAGCCATGTTCATGATTTGGAATACTCCATTAAGTGCTTCAAATTAAGGTAAATATGAATACTTACAAAAAAGCAACAAAGGTCAAATATGGTTCAGATAAACTGCAAAAGGCAATCAATGACAAATAAGAATAAAGCAGTTCCGTTCCTATGGTACGGTGCGCCTTTAAAGTATTGTGCAGGTAGTAAAATAATTTTCTATTCTGAACATTATGTACAGTGTGTATAAACTTAACCTTCAGTTTCGGTTATTGCTCATTATTACAAGGCCTTCCACGAAATATATTTTTAGCTTTAAACGACTTTACGGTTACGTGCACTTCAGATGAAAACAAGATGTAACACTATATACAATCACGCATTCATTGAATGTTTTGTGACGTGATATAAATATAGGTACCCTCATATCAGGTAAAACAGTCGGTTAAATTTAAAATGCGATTTCGGTAAGCCACTTTACTCCCGACTATACAAAGTATATGCAAAGTTGTCCATCGGCGTCCGCATTCTGATTTTGGTTTATAACATTTTTTTTTATTTCTACAGGAATTTACTAGGAAAGTACAAATATGTATTGTTCTTATCATGAGACACATCTTGGTTAAGATGGTTTACCACATAAACTTTATTACTATAGGGATTTTTTTTCAAACTTCCTTTATCATCAACCACTTTATACCTGTTAAAGCTATATCCAATTTTAAACTTAAAAGACATGCTTTGTTCATTTTATTTTCCCTTAACAAAGACATTTAAAGTATACTGTAAGAAAGTGTTAATTAGGAAGCATTTACTACACTACATGCACTATAATGGTCAAGAATGACGCAGCATTTTAACATTATGTGTTTGAAGTTATTTTGATAAACAGCCAGTTTATATGAGTTTTATTTAGCCGTGTAGCAATCCCATCGGACAAATAATAATTTCAAACACTAATTATCTTTAGCAAGTGACCCCTGTCTTGCAACGATGTATTAGTTTATTGTTGAAAAGTTAATTCACATTAATCGCTTCGAATTTGTATTTCACTTGTAAATACATGTATACAATGTATGAAATGTTAATCATATTATACATGTATAGTAGATAAAATGTAGTACATTTATTTGATTTCTAGCTGACAAAAATGGGTTGCTCCTTTATGGTAAGCCCGTCTCACATAGAGCAAGTTTGGGCACACGGTTTCCTTACGGTATACTCGGTTATACCCGGATCGTTTGGTACGAGTATTTAGGGCTTCAACCGTGCCTGGTGACTAGTTGATACATTCACTAAGACTCGAATGCAGCACGAGCATGTACGAACAAAGCACGGATAAACTCGGTCATGCAAGGTTAGAACACGATCTGCATACGAATACATAATATGTATTCGTATGAAGATCGTGTTCTAAACTTGCATGACCGAGTTTATCCGTGCATATTATGACTGTTGTACGGTTCCAAATACGGTCTGGTACGATTAAACACGACTTTTACTCCATTTACTCGACTTTCACAGGGTTAACATAGGGTCCCGCTGACTGTTGTTCGAGTTATGCTCAAGTTATCACACATTCGTGAATGTTTGAAATAAATTGACCCATTATCATGGCTTTGCTTTATAAGTGTTCGAACTTCCAACGAATAAACGGTTATACATGTGAAAAATAGCCGTATAAAACAAACTCAGATGCAAGAGATGAAAGGATAAGAGAATTGGAAAACATGATAAGACTGATAGACATTGGTTGGTCCCCCAACACATCAGACTCGACACTGTAAGCAGGTTTGAGTGGTCGGTGAGCCTGGATGGCCCTTCTTGTATTCCTCCTATGTGTGGGAATCTTCTTCATAAATTGGATGCTTTCTAGTGTGATGCAGCAAGTACTCTGGGGATATCTAACAGTTGAGGGTGGCAGCGGGTTGTTGTTGTTTTCGTTATACAATTCGTGCTAACGTAGAGGCCGTGTAAGACCGTAGCAGGACTGGTTCTGTGTGACCTTGCTTACCCGTACTATGCCGTATCTGTCATGTATGATTCGTACTTATACCGTATTGGTCGTATGGCGAGCGTATGGAACAGTGTGTGTGCATCGTACCGTGATCGTGTGACATTCGGGTGTTACTCAGGTGTTGGATGTAGGACTTGGGGACGGTCTCGGACGATTCAATACGATTTATGTACGATCTTGACACGGTTGGATTCACTCGTGGAGTGGACTTCAAATACGGTTCTATATACGGTCTCTTACGCTCTCACACGGTCTATTGGGGTCGTATACGGTCGGGTATACGACCATACACGGACATGACATCTGTACCAGTTTTTTTTTTAAGTTTTAAAAATCATAGACGGCTTACACGGATACATGGGTGACTGTGCAGCTTTAAAAGCAATTATTACTCAGAGATGTCATCATTTTTTATCTTTCAAAAACATGCTCAATATTGGTATCGTGTTACAACTGTTCCCTCAAAACATACTCATTTGCTATATATATGAACTATCTTTTGCATCTTTAGTTACCGGTATATTGGCAATTTGTATAACTATAGTAAATAATACTTTACATTTTGCTACCTTAATGATACAAACATGCATGCCTAGTGCTGCTTTTTCATCCTCTTAATTCGATATTTAAACATAACTAAACACAGTTTGATATTTCTAGAGAATTAAAAAGCAATAGACTTCTGGCATGATGTGCCTTTAAGATTAAGTACAAGACAAAATTAACATCTAGAATCTCTAGATGCTACTATGTGGTGATTGATTGATATATATAAGCCGCGTCACGACAAAACCAACAAAATGGGTTTGCGACCAGCATGGATCCAGACCAGCCTGCGCATCCGCGCAGTCTGATCAGGATCCATGCTGTTTGCTTTCAAACTCTATTACAAGTAGCGAAACTGATAGCGAACAGCATGGATCCTGATCAGACTGCGCGGATGCGCAGGATGGTCTGGATCCATGCTGGTCGCAAACCCACTTTGTTGGTTTTGTCGTGACGCGGCTCATATGTCACTTAAATACCAAACTTGTCCATTATTCAACAGTTTGGACAAGTTATTTGAATATAACTGACACAAAAATCTGTAATTATCAAATAAATTTTTAACATTAATGTTAACCGAAGTCACACATAGTTAGACAAAGTATTTACCGATAATAGTAAATAGTATATGAAATAAAGATAGGCTCATTAATTAATAACAAATCATTACTTAATATTGAGCATTGAATGTAATTATATGTTAGTGCATGGGATAATAATAATCTCTGAACAATGTTTATATGCTTTTATAATTAGCATTTATGATACAATAATGTGTCGTTAAAACTACGTTAAGCAAAGAAAAAGTTATAGTATATTAACTGTAGGGATGATTTAATAAAAAAAATATAAACTCCTGACATATAAGGGAACGTATCCAGATCAAAATTTACAGCCAATTACCAAGCAAACAACAATAACAAACAGTCATAATAGCAAAGACATTCAGTGCAATAGTGTCATGTAAGATCCACAATTGTACAGCAATTAAGTGTAATTTAATTCAGAAAAAAGTATTTAAGCCCTTATACGTGTTTTGTTTCTTTCACTCGATACAAATGCGTTATGTGTACGTTAGTGACGTTTAAAGGGAGAGTATATGATGATTTTCACATGTTTGTTATATTTCAAAAATTGATGAGTTAGTTCCCTTACTTTTTTAGTGTATGATTATCTCAAAGCGAAATTTCATGAACAAGCTAGACTTTGATTTTGCTATACATTGATAATATGAAATGTCATTGTTATCATTTAGAATAGAGTCAAATAGCTCATTTGTTATTAATACTATAATGGTCTGAACCAAATGCTATATCAAATTAGATTTTCTTGTATATTTTATCTAGTATTTCAAGACCAACTTCTTTATTCTCTGTTTTCCCCTTTTAGTATATACACACTTTATTTAGTAGTTTAAAGCTAATAGACATATTAAAAAACTCGTCCCTTGAACAAACCAGTGTAAATATCTTGCTCAGCGAAAGAACGACTTGTTCCTGGCAGGATTTGAACCATCGACGTTAACGTTTGTGACGCCAGTTTATGTCGCAACGCCGGCTCATAAATTTTCCTTGACGTTAAATGTCGCAACACCACTTTACTCTTTAGAACAGTATTAAATAGTTAATATAAATTTTTACTTTTTTAACATATTTGCTTTTGAGTAACCCGAGGAAAAAATGATTATGCGACACAGACCTCGATTTTGCTACCAGTATATCCCTGTCGAATTTTTCCTTACACCATTTTACCTTTAATTCCCGTATCGGACCCTTCGGGGTGTTATCATTTCAATAATAACATGTCCACCGACGTTTGTCCTCCTCCAGTTTTTGTTCGGTGCCTTCTTGGTGCCCTGCTGATATGGCTGGTTTGTGTCTTGGGCTGCGGTCTGTGAACGTCGGCTTGCATTTTCGCATGGAGGGAACATCGTGAATATACATCGTGAAGTACTAGTATATTGCTTTGCGTTCTTTTGCAAATGTATAATTAGACTAGTGTCCATCTACTTGACCATCACCTTTGAGTGTTAGAATCCCACCAGGAACTTATAATTATTTCATGTGAGGAAGCTTCGTAACGTCGGTGATTATACCCAAGTTCCTGTTTGTGCACGGAGAGGTACCAGAGGTCTTCCTCGATGTACATGTATGACCTTACTGGTGTTGTGAAGTTTCAAAACTAATAAGGGTTTTGCATGTTTAAAATCTTTTTGGGATAAATGAAATTCTTATTTTTTCTTTGTTTATAAACCTTATTAGAAGGAACAAAGTTCGAATTAGTTTACTTTATATTGAGGCATTTGAAGTTCCTTCTAATAAGGATTTTATTTAAACTCCTAAATATAATTTTAATTTCTCTTAATTAGGCTTTTAAAACTACAAAGTTGTTATCAGGTTTATTTCTCCTAATTATGAGTTCAAAATCCTTATTAGTTGTAACTGGTTGTATGAAATTGTAATATAACTGGGAGTATGAAATTGTAATAATGCTCTTTTTTGTCTCCAATTTAGTCAGTTATGCTTTCATAGCTTAAAAGTGTAAACGTCCTTATTAGATTTTTTTAAGAACAATAACATTTTGCACCAGACGATTCCATTCCAAAACATTTTTGAAACCATTGTCATGTTAATAGAGATTTTCGACCATGCGAAGGAAAGAGGTTTATGTCATCTTGACATATCATCATTCACGAAAAATGTGTAGGAACGAAAATGTTTACATTTAAACATCAGGAAACAATTGTTGTGTATTAAGTATTCAAACAGCGTCAGATGAAACCTGTGATATAAATCTTTGATAATACATAATTTTCCTGTATGAACAACAATTATGTTTTTTTTTCTCTCTTTTTATTCCATAAAAGACTCACAAGAGACTCGTGCAGTTACTGCAAGTTGCAATTTATATATATATGAAAGCCTCCTTACAGTTACTTTTCATCTACATCATTTTTATATAGATTATCATTTTTCTTTTAACATTATCAGTTTTTATATACATTATCTTTCTTATATACATTATCATTTTAGTCAGCGATGAGCATTTTATTCTACAGTATTACCGTATAAAAGAATGAACTCAGCCGTTTTAATTATATTGTTTATTGTTTTTAAATGAATTGCAATCTGAAAGTTCTTTTCTTTTTTTCTTTCTTTTTTTTCCATTCCTCCTTATTTTCGCGTGGCTATATATTTTTTATTTCAGCTATATCTAAGATTGATTGTAAATCAAAAGATCATGGTTGCAGTTTTCATACCATAGTAGTTAACAAGAGATTTATTATTTGAATGAGGTGCAAATCACAACGCTGAAAAAGTACGATAAAGATAACGTAACAGTACAATACTGAATGTACGACATTTCAACAACGAAAACGCTACTGTACGCTACTGATAGTACGACAAATTGACAGCATAAACGCGTTATTAAGCTACTAATAATACGACAATTCGACAACGTTAAAACGGTAGAACGCTACTGATAATGCGACAATTCGACAACGTTAATGCGGTAGAACGCTACTAATAATGCGACAATTCGACAACGTTTAGCGGTAGAACGCTACTAAGAATACGACAATTTGACAACGTAAATGTGGTAGAACGCTTCTGATAATGCGACAATTCGACAACGTTAATGCGGTAGAACGCTACTAATAATGCGACAATTCGACAACGTAAAGGCAGAAGTACGATACTGATTATTTGACAACTCGACAACGAAAACGCGGTAGTACACTACTGATATCATAATACCGCAATTCGAATACCACAGTTCCGTAATTAAATAAAAAGTCCTGAAACCACGGCAATATGACATGATGACCATATTTAGATTATCTGTATCACTATAAAACACTGTTCCACATCCTGGGTTGTCTTGGTTACAGTCGCGATTTAATTATGTAAATGAAACACATCGATAATTTAGTATACATGTTCCGAATTCATAAATCAAGAACATCCCATCAATTCTTTTCGGTTCTCAACATCACAATATTATGGGTTTACACTTTTTTTATTTCAATATAAATTTACTAATGCAAGTATAAGCTTGAACATATACAATCGATATTCCCCTCCGGTAGAGACCGTCTTTGTTAAGAGACCAAACTCCTACATCCCCTTATGTTTCCTTATGTAAAAAGAGAGGATCGATGCCTATTTTCATTCTAAATTATCATACAAAATATGTCTTGCATATGTACTAATAATTTGCTATTTAGTTACAGGGTGAAAATTTGGACTAAATAATATCTTATTAATAATCCGAGAACAACATAAAATTAGACAACTCAAATTGCAAACTTCCTTTAATTATGCGGATGTCAAGCTGGTAAGTGTTAAAATGGACAGTAGGTGCTATACAGAAGGACATTATGTGTTATGAAGATGGACTTTATGTTTATGTATAATAAAGAAATAGAGGATATTCAAGTTCTTTCTATAAATACATGATTTATTTTCATCGAGTTGTATGAAAATAAATATTTCATGAGTGGCGGTAGCCACGAGTGAAATATGGTAATTTTCATGATACAAGATGAAAATAAATCATGTATTCATAGAAAAAACTTGAATATCCTATATTTCTGTTTATTATATACATTTCTCTCTTTTTTTGCTATAAAATTTGAAAGACTTTCCCTTAAATTTTGTGTACTGGCAGAATTTAAAAGAAAGTAGTCCGGCAAGACACCAGTGAAAATACGGAAAATATGTTTCACTGCAGTGAAAAATAAATTTTTACAGTGAAAATGAAATTACGCATTTTATTTCATCAATATTTCTCAATATTTCATTTATAAGTATATAATAAAGACAAAATATTTATAAATAACTAGGACAAAAGGAGCTATCTAGAATGACACTTTATTTTATACATCTTAGTGATTCAACATAACATACACACATCTAAATTTTATTTAGATGTTAGGTATTGTTAGATAAAATTGAGATATATGAAATCATGTAATGTTTTTAAATTGTTAGGTATAAATAAATAACAGTAGTTATTTTGATCTATGGAGAATCTACCATATGACTAAAACTATGATAGCATTATTGGTGATCAAAAGAATCGAGGAAAAATTAATTGTTATATTTTTCCTTATTTCCACCTTTTTTTAATAGAAATGTTGAATTTCAAAGAGAATGAAAATTGTTGAAGTAGTAGAGATATAAGATAACATTACACATCAACTAAAGTTAGATATACTTTCACGTGAAATAGCATGAACATTGACTTTAGTAGTCTTAAACCCTGTATAGTACATCTAGCTATATGTTTAAATAACAGCAAGCTCAAAAAGAAGGCCCTAACGGCTTGCCTGAAAATCGAGCATTACGGCAGCCCAATGATCTTCAATAGTGTGATTTTTTTTTAAAAAATTGACCGGGAGAACCAACAAAGTGTGGGTAAAATATATGGTTGCTCTTAATCTTGAAGTAATCTTGTTCCCTGCTCTATTATTCTAGAAGCACACCGATAATTGGCACGATCTAGTTCACTGTATCCCTCTTCCAATCTTAAATTGACATTCGGACCACTTTGACGGTAACATACAAAGATTTGCATGATAAATATGATCTTAACAAATTCATCACAAAGTCGCTAAGGCGATTCCGTTAAAATTGATTTGCACTGCCTTGCACATATTTTGACGTGACGTAATTTGCGATATACAATGCGTTATACAAATATATCAAAATGATGCGCTTAGTGATTGCCTTACACTACGAGTATAAGCGCGTCCATAAAAAGTGATATTTCTATAATAATTATTTCTTATTTGCGGTAATTGATACAAAGAATATTATATCCGTGTAGGTTCATAACTTAATCTATTTAACTCGTTAGATAAATTCTGTATTAAGTGTAAAATATGATAACAAGATCAACGAGGAAAGGCGGCGTTCAATGAACGCAACCCCCATACGACCCAGCCACAAGAACCAGTGGCAAGGAGCCCAGGCGGACCTGGCAAAGACAGAGCACGGACAGGTTAATCATTAATTGATAAATTATAATTATTTGTAACTGATTAGGAATTCAAAGAAAAGAATAATAGGCCCACAAAGGGGAAGGGGACAGGAGACTGGGGGAAGGGGGGATGTTAATCAAAAAAATAAAAACTAGAGGCAATGGGAAAGATACTTACCGTAGACGAGAAAACAACAAGGGACACAAGCAAAAGTGTCACCAAAACAGTATGAAACAACATAGACATACATCTGAGGAACACAGAGGGGCGCCGCCTTGGAACGGTCAGCAGCATAATAATGACTGCTGGGGAGTTTAAACCGGTTAATGGTCACCAAACCTCGCTCTTAGCCCCACCATGTTCCTATAAACGAGACAGTGTAAATAAAATGAATCACCGCCTAGTAAAATTCTAACAGTTGTCATGGTTACAAAAGGTAAATAAGTAAAACACTAAAATGATCATGTAGAAACATATAAAAGTAAACCCAATGACCATAAAAAAGTACTCAATGTCTTAAAGGAAGACAGAGCAACAAGAAAATCTCCTACAAGGGCCCGACGAAGCAAGGCAGAAGACGTACATTAAGACAATTCAGTCCCAAAGGGCTTTACGAACTATCCATCATAGAGTCTCCCACTTGGTCCGTCATTTGTAATCAAAAGAGGAAAGCGTAGTGTCCAACTGAAAAAGGGTTGAGCACTAAGTTGTAAGTCCAATTAATGGTATTATATTACAATAATCACAGATTAAATGGTGGTATATAATTAGTAAATTTGGGACCTCAAGGAATGTCTCGTTTCTGCTGACTCAAGACGAAATATGTTTTTTAAATGTCCTTTTTGATTGAAATTAAAACTGTTAAACACGGTTGATAAAAGTATAGTATATAAACACGCTACATGTTATGTGCATATAATAATCATATGTTAAGTATGTTGCTTTGTGTACTTGTTGTGCATATAATAATCATATGGTAAGTATGTTGCTTTGTGTTCTTGTTGTGCATATAATAATCATATGTTAAGTATGTTGCTTGGTGTACTTGTTGTGATATAATAATCATATGTTAAGTTTATTACTTTGTGTACTTGTTGTGATATAATAATCATATGTTAAGTATATTACTTGGTGTACTTGTTGTGATATAAAAATCATATGTTAAGTATATTACTTGGTGTACTTGTTGTGATATAATAATCATATGTTAAGTAGGTTGCTTTGTGTACTTGTTGTGATATAATAATCATATGTTAAGTTTATTACTTTGTGTACTTGTTTTGATATAATAATCATATGTTAAGTATATTACTTGGTGTACTTGTTGTGATATAATAATCATATGTTAAGTTTATTACTTTGTGTACTTGTTGTGATATAATAATCATATGTTAAGTATGTTGCTTGGTGTACTTGTTGTGATATAATAATCATATGTTAAGTATATTACTTGGTGTACTTGTTGTGCATATAATAATCATATGTTAAGTATATTACTTGGTGTACTTGTTGTGATATAATAATCATATGTTAAGTTTATTACTTTGTGTACTTGTTGTGATATAATAATCATGTGTTAAGTATGTTTCTTTGTGTACTTGTTGTGCATATAATAATCATATGTTCAGTATGTTGCTTTGTGTACTTGTTGTGATATAATAATCATATGTTAAGTATGTTGCTTGGTGTATTTGTTGTGATATAATAATCATATGTTAAGTATATTACTTGGTGTACTTGTTGTAATATAATAATCATATGTTAAGTATATTACTTGGTGTACTTGTTGTGATATAATAACCATATGTTAAGTTTATTATTTTGTGTACTTGTTGTGATATAATAATCAAATGTTAAGTATGTTGCTTTGTGTACTTGTTGTGATATAATAATCATATGTTAAGTATATTACTTGGTGTACTTGTTGTGATATAATAATCACATGTTAAGTTTATTACTTTGTGTACTTGTTGTGATACAATAATCATATGTTAAGTATGTTGCTTTGTGTACTTGTTGTGCATATAATAATCATATGTTAAGTATGTTGCTTTGTGTACTTGTTGTGCATATAAAAATCATATGTTAAGTATGTTGCTTGGTGTACTTGTTGTGATATAATAATCATATGTTAAGTATATTACTTGGTGTACTTGTTGTGATATAATAATCATATTTTAAGTTTATTACTTGGTGTACTTGTTGTGATATAATAATCATATGTTAAGTATGTTGCTTGGTGTACTTGTTTTGATATAATAATCATATGTTAAGTATATTACTTGGTGTACTTGTTGTGATATAAAAATCATATGTTAAGTATATTACTTGGTGTACTTGTTGTGATATAATAATCATATGTTAAGTAGGCTGCTTTGTGTACTTGTTGTGATATAATAATCATATGTTAAGTTCATTACTTTGTGTACTTGTTGTGATATAATAATCATATGTTAAGTATGTTGCTTTGTGTACTTGTTGTGATATAATAATCATATGTTAAGTTTATTACTTGGTGTACTTGTTGTGATATAATACTCATATGTTAAGTATGTTGCTTGGTGTACTTGTTGTGATAAAATAATCATATGTTAAGTTTATTACTTGGTGTACTTGTTGTGATATAATAATCATATTTTAAGAATGTTGCTTGGTGTACTTGTTGTGATATAATAATCATATGTTAAGTATATTACTTGGTGTATTTGTTGTGATATAAAAATCATATATTAAGTATATTACTTTGTGTACTTGTTGTGATATAATAATCATATGTTAAGTAGGTTGCTTTGTGTACTTGTTGTGATATAATAATCATATGTTAAGTAGGCTGCTTTGTGTACTTGTTGTGATATAATAATCATATGTTAAGTTCATTACTTTGTGTACTTGTTGTGATATAATAATCATATGTTAAGTATGTTGCTTTGTGTACTTGTTGTGATATAATAATCATATGTTAAGTTTATTACTTGGTGTACTTGTTGTGATATAATACTCATATGTTAAGTATGTTGCTTGGTGTACTTGTTGTGATAAAATAATCATATGTTAAGTTTATTACTTGGTGTACTTGTTGTGATATAATAATCATATTTTAAGAATGTTGCTTGGTGTACTTGTTGTGATATAATAATCATATGTTAAGTATATTACTTGGTGTATTTGTTGTGATATAAAAATCATATATTAAGTATATTACTTGGTGTACTTGTTGTGCATATAATAATCATATGTTAAGTATATTACTTGTTGTACTTGTTGTGATATAATAATCATATGTTAAGTTTATTACTTTGTGTACTTGTTTTGATATAATAATCATATGTTAAGTATATTACTTGGTGTACTTATTGTGATATAATAATCACATGTTAAGTTTATTACTTTGTGTACTTGTTGTGATACAATAATCATATGTTAAGTATGTTGCTTTGTGTACTTGTTGTGATATAATAATCATATGTTAAGTATATTACTTGGTGTACTTGTTGTGATATAATAATCACATGTTAAGTTTATTACTTTGTGTACTTGTTGTGATACAATAATCATATGTTAAGTATGTTGCTTTGTGTACTTGTTGTGCATATAATAATCATATGTTAAGTATGTTGCTTTGTGTACTTGTTGTGCATATAAAAATCATATGTTAAGTATGTTGCTTGGTGTACTTGTTGTGATATAATAATCATATGTTAAGTATATTACTTCGTGTACTTGTTGTGATATAATAATCATATTTTAAGTTTATTACTTGATGTACTTGTTGTGATATAATAATCATATGTTACGTATGTTGCTTGGTGTACTTGTTTTGATATAATAATCATATGTTTAGTATATTACTTGGTGTACTTGTTGTGATATAAAAATCATATGTTAAGTATATTACTTGGTGTACTTGTTGTGATATAATAATCATATGTTAAGTAGGTTGCTTTGTGTACTTGTTGTGATATAATAATCATATGTTAAGTTTATTACTTTGTGTAATTGTTCTGATATAATAATCATATGTTAAGTATGTTGCTTTGTGTACTTGTTGTGATATAATAATCATATGTTAAGTTTATTACTTGGTGTACTTGTCGTGATATAATACTCATATGTTAAGTATGTTGCTTGGTGTACTTGTTGTGATAAAATAATCATATGTTAAGTTTATTACTTGGTGTACTTGTTGTGATATAATAATCATATTTTAAGAATGTTGCTTGGTGTACTTGTTGTGATATAGTAATCATATGTTAAGTATATTACTTGGTGTATTTGTTGTGATATAAAAATCATATATTAAGTATATTACTTTGTGTACTTGTTGTGATATAATAATCATATGTTAAGTAGGTTGCTTTGTGTACTTGTTGTGATATAATAATCATATGTTAAGTTTATTACTTTGTGTACTTGTTGATATAATAATCATATGTTAAGTATGTTGCTTTGTGTACTTGTTGTGATATAATAATCATATGTTAAGTTTATTACTTTGTGTACTTGTTGTGATATAATAATCATATGTTAAGTATGTTGCTTGGTGTACTTGTTGTGATATAATAATCATATGTTAAGTATATTACTTGGTGTACTTGTTGTGCATATAATAATCATATGTTAAGCATATTACTTGGTGTACTTGTTGTGCATATAATAATCATATGTTAAGTTTATTACTTTGTGTACTTGTTTTGATATAATAATCATATGTTAAGTATATTACTTGGTGTACTTGTTGTGATATAATAATCATATGTTAAGTTTATTACTTTGTGTACTTGTTGTGATATAATAATCATATGTTAAGTATGTTGCTTGGTGTACTTGTTGTGATATAATAATCATATATTAAGTATATTACTTGGTGTACTTGTTGTGCACATAATAATCATATGTTAAGTATATAACTTGGTGTACTTCTTGTGATATAATAATCATATGTTAAGTATGTTGCTTTGTGTACTTGTTGTGCATATAATAATCATATGTTCAGTATGTTGATTTGTGTACTTGTTGTGATATAATTATCATATGTTAAGTATGTTGCTTGGTGTACTTGTTGTGATATAATGATCATATGTTAGCTATATTACTTGGTGTACTTGTTGTGATATAATAATCATATGTTAAGTATATTGCTTGGTGTACTTGTTGTGATATAAAAATCATATGTTAAGTTTATTACTTTGTGTACTTGTTGTGATATAATAATCATATTGTAAGTATATTACTTGGTGTACTTGTTGTGATATAATAATCATATGTTAAGTTTATTACTTTGTGTACTTGTTGTGATATAATAATCATATGTTAAGTATGTTGCTTGGTGTACTTGTTGTGATATAATAATCATATGTTAAGTATACTACTTGGTGTACTTGTTATGCATATAATAATCATATGTTAAGTATATTACTTGGTGTACTTGTTGTGATATAATAATCATATGTTAAGTATGTTGCTTTGTGTACTTGTTGTGCATGTAATAATCATATGTTAAGTATGTTGCTTTGTGTACTTGTTGTGTATATAAAAATCATATGTTAAGTATGTTGCTTGGTGTACTTGTAGTGATATAATAATCATATGTTAAGTATGTTGCTTGGTGTACTTGTTTTGATATAATAATCATATGTTAAGTTTATTACTTGGTGTACTTGTTGTGATATAATAATCATATGTTAAGTTTATTACTTGGTGTACTTGTTGTGATGTAATAATCATATGTTAAGTAGGTTGCTTTGTGTACTTGTTGTGATATAATAATCATATGTTAAGTATGTTGCTTTGTGTACTTGTTGTGATATAATAATCATATGTTAAGTATATTTCTTTGTGTTCTTGTTTCCATATACTTACCCTCACCGCTGTGGGTTCGAATCCCGGTAGTAGTGATGTTGGAAGTCTTCATTATTCCGGATGACGACAGGAAGCCACATTGAATTTACCAGAGCACAGTTCAGACACTGCATAGTTCTTGGGTAGACTATTAGACAGTTAACCAGTACGTTAGCCTTCACTTTCACAAGGAACTGATTACTGCTGTACATGCAAGTGCAGAGGTACACTGCGTATAGCTGCGTAAAGGATGTCATGATCAATCACAACGACAGTGACCTGCGTCGTCCAGATATAAAACCCGGGTCGACCAATTTACAGTCCAACGCTCTACCTATTGAGCTAACTGGACAGCTCGGGTTCGACTCCCCTTAATGACTTAGACGTTTATATGAGGAAAATACTCAAGCTAGTTTCAACTGGGAACGTCGCTGCTTTTTTCAGGCTCCCGTTCGTGCCTTAAATAATGTAAGGAGAGGAATCCGTAGTCTTTCTACACCAGCAAGGCTAAAAAGTCACTATGTTCTTACATTGTTGTGAGATGTAAAATCCAGCAAAAGATATATTTTTACCAGTCATTGTTTTCCTGTACATGCAAGTTGTTTTAAATAGTTTTCTCAACATTATATAAAATGGACGAAGATATTTTCTTATGTACATGTATTTATGTAGGGAAAATAATAACACTGGAGAGGTGTGCTCTGGCTTTCTATAGATTAAGATTTACTATAGCTTAACATACACTAGTTTACCTACGTCTACCTATCATTTAAGCTACCACGCGAGAAATTCAGGCCATACAAAAGTCTAGATATACCTTTACTTACCATATACTACGCGATACCTTGAGCTTTTTTACTTACCATAATACTACGCGATACCTTAAGCTTTTTTTTATAAAACACATTCTTACTTTGAGACTATAAAGTCTTGCATTTATTCCAACGGCATCAAACTATCAGAAATGGGATACATGATGTAACCAGTGGAGATTTTCCATCTACGTGAACTTTGATTAGAACTTTTAAAAACAAGTTTTTTACGTTGCACTGCGACTAGAATCTACGAAAGACTTATAGGGCCATTTTAACTTCATGAATTCTCTATTTCATATTCATGAATTCCCACTTTTAACTTCGCGAATTCCCGTTGCCAACATACAAAATTAACGAATAAATGATTTTAGCTTCATGAATTCCCGAATTCAACTTTGTGATTTCACGATATCAACTTCACGAATTCACAATTTCGACTAATGAATTCACAATTTCAACTTCATGAATTCACAATTTTAACTTCACGAATTTACGATTTCAATTTTATGAATTCAACTTCACGAATTCACGATGCTAACTTCACAAATTCACGATTTCTGCTTCATGAAGTTGTAATCGTGAATGTGTGAAGGTGAAATCGTGAATGCGTGAAGGTGAAGTCTTGAATTCAAGAAGTTGAAATCGTAAATTCACGAAGTTCAATTCATGAAGTTGAAATCGTGAATTCGTGTAGTTGAAATCGTGAATTCGTGAAAATGAAATCGTGAATTCGTGAAGTTGAAATCGGGAATTTATGAAGATAAAATCGGGAATTCATGAAGTAAAAATGTCCCAACTGGTCTTCTGTAGAATCCGTGCTTTAACCACCGAAAATGCAATTGATTTTGGTTGCGTTGACTGGTCTATTAACGCACAACAATTTCCTATTACATCGCTTGTTGCCATTTGAAAAATACGAACCAAAGTAACTAGAATCAAATTACATGTATATTATTTTTAACATGTAAGTATCATCTTGTATAATCGTTAAGGTTAGACCAATAAGTAAAGTGTCTGCCATTCTCCGTCGCTTTTCTAGGTGATTTAGGTGGAGAAGTTAATCTGGTCATGAGAAGCATAATAAAGTGGTCATAATAATTTTTGCGGCGGAAAAGGTGCGACATTTAGCAGCATGCACAAGAGGCGTTGCTATACACCACGGCGCAACAATGCAAGTTTATTAGAAATTCAATTTGCAGTAGATTAGAGAGAAATGACATTTTTTTACATGTAAATATGAAAAATGTAAAAGTGGCCGAACCAGGATTCGAGTCTACGAGTTTACGTCTATATTCTTGAAGTGAAAGACCTTTAAAGACAACGTTGATGAGGACTCTTAACTTAGGCCATTTAACAACTGGTTATATAAATTTTGGTTATTAGAATATAGACTTAGTATCTCGTCGCCATGACATAGTATCTCGTGCCTACGACGTAATTATCTCGTGCGCACGAATTAGTCATTCGTGGCCACAACATAGTATCTAGTGCGCACCACTTAATTTTATCGTGCCTATGGCTTAATAAGCTCGTGCCCACGACTTTGTAACTCGTGGCCGTGACCGTAGTATTTCGTGCCCACGACTTTATTATCTCGTGTGCACGTCTCAGTAACTCTTGGCCACGACATAGTATCTCGTGGGTACCATTTAATTACCTCATGCGCACTTCTTAGTAGTAGTTCGTGCACACGAGATAAATTAAAACACACACATGTCACCTCTGTGCCACTATAGATTACTGCTCAATAGTCATATCAACATTTTTTTAAAAATATTTAAAACAATTTTAATGTTGCGGGGTACCCGTATTAACCCCAAAAAGGGAAATTTTTCTATTTCAGGGAAATATGCCCAAACCCTTTCCAATTTTTAAAAGAGAAGAAAGGGAAAACAACCCAAGAGAAAAAAAAATAGGGAAAAATTTTAAAAAAAACAAAAGATTACTTAAAAAACCCCCCAATGAAAGAAATGCGCATAAAAATTAAAGGCCCAAATTTTAAAGGAAAAATAAAACCAAAAAATTTGCTTGACATGGGCACATGAAAAATTGGGATTTACCCCCTTTTGATTCAGGTAGGTTTTAAAAAGATAAACTCTTTCAAATGTTTTTTTTTAATGTACAATTTTTCCAGTTAGTTGGAAATTATGGGTTAAAAGTAACCAAATAAATTTTAAACTTTTTTTAAGAGTTGAAATTAAATTGGCCCAAAGAATTACAAATGTTCCATTTTGTGTTTTGTGAGAAGTTTGCATTTTCCCCTGAGCTTAGCCCTTTTAAAAAGGGATTTTCGATTTAATAGGGGAAAACAAAAGATCTGCCCGTTATTTCTCCCGCTGGTTTTAAACAATCGGCCCCGAACATTCCAAAAAAAAGTGTTAAAAAAATGCCCCCGCTTTTTATGCCCCAGCTGGATAAAAATCGAAAGGGCCCTTACTAAAAATAGTTTAAAAAGCTTGCCCGGGAATTTCCCCAGGGTGGCCCAAAAATCTACGGGGCCCCTTCCCCAAAAAATAAATGTTTAAAAAAAATCTTTTGGGATGCTCCCGCTGGCTAGGCAAACTAACGGGGGAAAATTTCCAAAAAAATTTTTGTAAAAAACTCAGCTGTTTATGCTCAGCCGGCTAAACAAAACTTTGCGGGGCATTTCCCAAAAAAATAGGTAAATTTTTCTGCTGTTATGCTCAGCTGGCTAAGCAATCTAGCGGGGCATTCCAAAATATAGTGTAAAAATGCTCTGCTGTTATGCTCAGCAGGCTGAGCAATCTATCGGGACATTTCAAAATACAAATGTATAGTGTAAAAATGCTCTGCTGTTATGCTCAGCTTGGTAAGCAATCTAGTGGGGCATTCCAAAATATAGTGTAAACATGATCTGCTCGTATGCTCAGCTGGCTAGGCAATCTAGCAGGGCATTCCTAAATATAGTGTAAAAATGCTTAGCTGTTATGCTCAGCTGGCTAAGCAATCTAGCGGGACATTCCAAAATATTGTGTAAAAATGCTGTGCTGAATTGCTCAGCTGGCTAGGCATTCTAGAAGGGCATTCCTAAATATAGTGTTAAAAATGCTCAGCTGGCTAGGCAATCCAGCAGAGCATTCCTAAATATAGTGTAAAAATGCTCTGCTGGCAAGCTCAGCTGGCTAAGCAATCTAGCAGAGCGTTCCAAAATATAGTGTAAAAATGCTCTGCTGTTATGCTCAGCTGGCTAAGCAATCTAGCGGGGCATTCCAAAATATAGTGTAAATTTTCTCTGCTGTTATGCTCAGCTGGCTAAGCAATCTAGCGGGGCATTCCAAAATATAGTGTAAAAATGCTCTGCTGTTATGCTCAGCAGGCTAAGCAATCTATCGGGACATTTCAAAATATAGTGTAAAAATGCTCTGCTGTTATGCTCAGCTTGGTAAGCAATCTAGCGGGCATTCCAAAATATAGTGTAAACATGATCTGCTCGTATGCTCAGCTGTCTAGGCAATCTAGCAGGGCATTCCTAAATATAGTGTAAAAATGCTGAGCTGTTATGCTCAGCTTGCTAAGCAATCTAGCGGGACATTCCAAAATATTGTGTAAAAATGCTCTGCTGAATTGCTCAGCTGGCTAGGCAATCTAGAAGGGCATTCCTAAATATAGTGTTAAAAATGCTCAGCTGGCTAGGCAATCCAGCAGAGCATTCCTAAATATAGTGTAAATATGCTCTGCTGGCAAGCTCAGCTGGCTAAGCAATATAGCAGAGCGTTCCAAAATATAGTGCGAAAAATGTGTTGCTGGTATGCTCAGCTAGCTAAGCAATATAACAGGACATTCCTAAATATAGTGTTAAAAATGCTCAGCTGGCTAGGCAATCCAGAAAAGCATTCTGAAAATTAGTGTAAAAATGTTCTGCCGGAATGCTGAGCTGTCTAGGCAAACTAGCAGGGCATTCTTAAATAAAGTATAAATTTCGTTGGTCTGCAACTGATTATTTGGCACTCGTAGACTTTCTGAAATATTTAGTGCCAATGCAGATAATGACATTTTTGACTTCTACGGGACCCTCAAATGTCTATTTCTTTGGTCTCCGACTGATTCTTGGACGATCGCAGACTTTCAGGAATTTTTGGTGTTAATGCAGATAATGACATTTGTGATTTTATTGGACCATCTAGAGTCCATTTCGTTTGTCTGCGAATGTTTCTGGAACACTCGCAGACTTTCAGAAATTTTCGGTGCAAATGGAGATTATGACATTTTTACTTCAAAAGGACCCTCCTGAGTCTATTTCGTTGGTCTGCGACTGATTCTGAGTCACTCGCAGACTTTCAGGAATTTTGGTGTCAATGCAGAAAATGATATTTCTGACTTAGTGGGACCTTTCTGAATCCATTTTTTTGGTCTGCGACTGATTCTAGGGCACTCACAGACTTTCAGGAATTTTTGATGTCAAGGCCAATAATGACATTTTTTACTTCTAGGGACCATTCATGGTCCATTTTTTTTGGTCTGCGACTTAATCTTGGACAGTCACAGACTTTCAGGAATTGTTGGTGCCAATAGAGATAATTACAATTTATGACATTTTTGACCATCCAGAGTCTTTTTCGTTGGTCTGCGACTGATTATAGGGCACTTGCCGACTTTCAGGAATTTTTGGTGCTAATGCAGATAATGATATTTTAGGATAAACATGCTCTGCTTATGACTAAAGGGTCCTAAAAAGTAAAAAAGTCATGATCTGCAATGGCACTAAACATCCTGAAAGTCTGCGAGTCTCAAGGAATCAGTCGCAGACCCAAGAAATGTACTCTGGCGGTTCCCTTAAAGTAAGAAATGTCATTATCTCCATTGGCATCAAAATTCCTGAAGTCTGCAAGTGTCCCAAAATCAGTCGCAGACCACCGAAATGAACTCTGGGGGGTCGCTAGAAGTCAAAAATGTCATTATCTCCATTGGCACCAGAGATTCCTGAAAGTCTGCGATGTCCCAGATTCAGTCGCAGACCATAAAAATGGCGGGTCCCTAGAAGTATAAGTTGCCATCATCTCTATTGGCACCAAACTTTCCTGAAAGTCTGCGAGTGTCAATACGCTGCAGGCCAATGAAATGGACTCTTAAAGGTCCCTAGAAGTCAAAAATATGAATATTTCCATTGGCACCAACCATTCCTGAAAGTCTGCGAGTGTCCAAGAATCAATCGCAGACGACCAAAATGGACTCTTGAGGGTCCCTAGAGGTCTTAATTGTCAATATCAGCATTGGCACCAAAATTCCTGAAAGTCTGCGAGTGTCCTTCAAAAAGTCGCAGGACAATGAAATAGTCTCTTAAAGGTCCTTAGAAGACAAAAATATCATTATTTTTATTTGCACCGAAAATTCCTGAAAGTCTGCGAGTGTCTCAGAATTGCCTAGAAGTCGAAAAAGTCAATAAAACCTGGAACTCAGAATCAGTCTGCCAACTGAGCATTCCACCAGAGCATTTTTTAACTATATATTCGGAATGCCTTGCTAGATTGCCTAGCCAGCTCAGCATTCCACCAGAGCATTTTTACACCATATTTAGTAATGCCCTGCTAGATTGCCTAGCCAGCTGAGCATTCCACCAGAGCATTTTCTCACTATATTAAGGAATGCTCTGCTATAGTGCCTATTGCGTAGCCCGCTGAGCATTCCTGCATAGCATTTTAACACTTTATTTAGTAATGCCCTGTTAGATTGCCTAGCCAGCTTAGCATTCCAGCAGAGCATTTTTACACTATATTTCGTAATGCTCTGCTAGATTGCCTAGCAGCTTAGCATTCCACCAGAGCATTTTTACACTATATTTAGGAATGCCCTGCTAGATTGTCTAGCCAGCTTAGCATGCCAGCAGAGCATTTTTACACTATATTTAGTAATGCCCTGCTAGATTGCCTAGCCAGCTTAGCATTCAAGCAGAGCATTTTTACACTATATTTAGTAATGCCCTGCTAGATTGCCTAGCCAGCTTAGCATTCTAGAAAAGCATTTGTTCAATATATTTAGTAATGCACTGCTAATTTGCCTAGCCAGCTAAGCATTGCAGCAGAGCATTTTTACACTGTATTTAGTAATGTCCTGCTAGACTGCCTACCCAGCTTAGCATTCCAGCAGAGCATTTTTACACTATATTTCGTAATGCTCTGCTAGATTGCCTAGCAGCTTAGCATTCCGACAGAGCATTTTACACTATATTTAGGAATGCCCTGCTAGATTGCCTAGCCAGCTTAGCATTCAAGCAGAGCATTTTTACACTATATTTAGTAATGCCCTGCTAGATTGCCTAGACAGCTTAGCATTCCAGCAGAGCATTTTTTCACTATATTTAGGAATGCCCTGCTAGATTGCCTAGCCAGCTCAGCATTCCACCAGAGCATTTTTACACCATATTTAGTAATGCCCTGCTAGATTGCCTAGCCAGCTGAGCATTCCACCAGAGCATTTTCTTACTATATTAAGGAATGCTCTGCTATAGTGCCTATTGCGTAGCCCGCTGAGCATTCCTGCAGAGCATTTTAACACTTTATTTAGTAATGCCCTGTTAGATTGCCTAGCCAGCTTAGCATTCCAGCAGAGCATTTTTACACTATATTTCGTAATGCTCTGCTAGATTGCCTAGCAGCTTAGCATTCCACCAGAGCATTTTTACACTATATTTAGGAATGCCCTGCTAGATTGTCTAGCCAGCTTAGCATGCCAGCAGAGCATTTTTACACTATATTTAGTAATGCCCTGCTAGATTGCCTAGCCAGCTTAGCATTCAAGCAGAGCATTTTTACACTATATTTAGTAATGCCCTGCTAGATTGCCTAGCCAGCTTAGCATTCTAGAAAAGCATTTGTTCAATATATTTAGTAATGCACTGCTAATTTGCCTAGCCAGCTAAGCATTGCAGCAGAGCATTTTTACACTGTATTTAGTAATGTCCTGCTAGACTGCCTACCCAGCTTAGCATTCCAGCAGAGCATTTTTACACTATATTTCGTAATGCTCTGCTAGATTGCCTAGCAGCTTAGCATTCCGACAGAGCATTTTACACTATATTTAGGAATGCCCTGCTAGATTGTCTAGCCAGCTTAGCAAGCCAGCAGAGCATTTTTACACTATATTTAGTAATGCCCTGCTAGATTGCCTAGCCAGCTTAGCATTCAAGCAGAGCATTTTTACACTATATTTAGTAATGCCCTGCTAGATTGCCTAGACAGCTTAGCATTCCAGCAGAGCATTTTTTCACTATATTTAGGAATGCCCTGCTAGATTGCCTAGCCAGCTTAGCATTCCAGCAGAGCATTTTTACATAATATTTCGTAATGCCCTGCTAGATTGCCTAGCCAGCTTATCATTCCAGAATAGCATTTGTACACTATATTTAGTAATGTCCTGCTAGATTGCTTAGCCAGCTTAGCATTCCAGCAGAGCATTTTTACACTATATTTAGTAATGCCCTGCTAAATTGCCTAGCCAGCTTAGCTAGCCGGCTGAGCATTCCAGCAGAGCATTTTAACACTATATTTAGTAATGCACTGCTAGATTGCCTAGCCAGTTGAGCGTTCCAGCAGAGCATTTTTTCACTAAAGCTAGGAATGCTCTGCTAGATTGCCAAGACAGCTGAGTATTGCAGCAGAGCATTTTTACACTATATTTAGGAATGCCCTGCTAGATTGCCTAGCCAGCTGAGCGTTCCAGCAGAGCATTTTTCACTAAAGCTAGGAATGCTCTGCTAGATTACCAAGACAGCTGAGCATTCCAGCAGAGCATTTTAACACTTTATTTAGTAATACACTGCTAGATTGCCTAGCCAGCTGAGCGTTCCAGCAGAGCATTTTTTTCACGTAAGCTAGGAATTTTCTGCTAGATTGCCAAGACAGTTGAGTATTCCAGCAGAGCATTTTTACATTATATTTAGGAATGCCCTGCTAGATGCCCAAAACAGCTGAGCATTACAGCAGATCATTACCTTCCCTATATAAATTGAAATGCCTTTTTGCTTAGCTCACTGTTCACTGCTAACTTCTCACATACCCATTCTGTTTAAAAGTCTAGTATGTTTTTGAGTTGAAATGCAGGACATATGCATATAATAGACAAATCACGTTGAACTTAACGGTTTTGATTTGCATCTAGCTAACTGGAATCGTTAATTTAAGGAAGCTATTCAATCTTTTACGGGTTTTAAAGTGCTACGAAATGACGAAAAAAAAAACAACTTTATTTAAAAACATTTACAAACATACAGATATTGTATTAAGTTATTTTAAGAGTCATATTTTTTTTCTTCATATAATTGATTTTTGTCAATACCTATGATGTTTGGATGATGTTTAACGGTTTTGTGTTGTAGAGGAATAGTGATAGTCATGAAAACGTGTCGAACACCTGTGATGAAAAGCAGTATCCTGAACGTTTAATGGAGAAATACGATATCTGGTGAAAAAAACTAAAGCAATATGCTATCGATGATATTTTCCGACAAATTGGCGATACTATTTCAGCTTCATACGAAACAATTGAATTAATATAAGACGAAAACATCAGGCCATCTGGACACTCGTTTCTAGCTGGTGACGACAAATACGAGATCATAAAAAGTAAAGGCCGAGAAAAAAAGCGAAAAATTGTTGTCAATTGAAATATATGGACGTCCGAGCTTACCCACGCATGAACACATACACACACACAAATAAACGAATGTGTCTTATGTCTATAAAAAGCCTATTGACACATTTAACCCCTCGCCGCTGTGGGTTCGAAACCCGCCAGGCCGCTAAAGACTTTGCATTTTTTATGTGAGGAAGCTACCCAGCTAGCATACGAAAGATTCATGTACAATTAGTCAATCGTTTGTTGTCACATAATTTATGATACTATATACTATCAACATAATTATGTTTGTGAACACAGACCTATGTCCATAATGGAACAATTCACTTTAAAGGGTAAGACGGTAGCATGTTTTAAATCAAAATTTGTTTGCTCAATATTTGAAATTAGTAAGCAAAACAGGAATTCGTGTATATTACTGTGCGATCGTCAAGGTTAAGTCATTGTGTAAACTAAAATCGTCAATTCTGTTTTTACTTCTTCATGTACTCTATCAGTTATCGGTAATAAATATTGAATAAAATCTCCTGAATATCATCACGCGTTACACCATTATTGATATCCCCTGTAATATCAGGATATCAGATATCTCTAAATTATCATAACCATTATAAATATCCGTTAAATTATCATGACCATTATAAATATCCGTTGTTTTATCATAACTATTATAAATATCCATTAAATTATGAAGACCATTACAAATATCCACTGAATTGTCATAACCATTATAAATGTACATTTAATTATCATGACCATTATAAATATCCGTTGCTTTATCATGACCATTATAAATATCCATTAAATTATCAGGACTATTACAAATATCACCTGAATGATCATAACCATTATAAATGTACATTTAATTATCATGACCATTATAAATATCCGTTAAATTATCAAGACCTTCATAAATATCCACTGAATTAGCAAGACAATTATAGACATCTCCTGAATTATCATAACCACTATTAAAGTACCATGAAGTTCCTTATACATAGCCAAGACCGTCATAAATATCCACAAAATTATCAAGACCATCATGAATATCCACCGAATTAGCAAGACCATAATAGATACCGCCTTAAGACCATCATTTATAGAAAACTCTACTGACGTCGATGAAATTTCAATTTCTGAAATAAAATACCTGGGATACTAAAAACGAATGATATGCAAGAAATAATTAAGAAATATACTAAGAAATGAATTGAAAATCGTATATAGTGCTGTTCTTAGTCACCGTTATACAATGCTTTCAACACCCGTTTTCTCAAATATTGTTTTCCTCTTAAACTGCTAAGAAAAAGTTTGTTTATTATTTTCCATCAGTCTAGTTTGTATTTTTATTCTTTTATTTTCTCTCTTAGAAAAGTAGCATGCTTCCAACGCCTATTTGTACGTTTGAGTTTTTCTCCAATTATCAGGGGATGGAAGTGTTTTTTTTTTGTATCATAAATAAAGAAAACATAAAATGAAGAAAATAAGAAATTATTGAGATACAATACTTTAGTTTATTACAGTTATAATGATTAAACATTATCTGTTGAAGTCAAAATACTACTTTTTTAGTATTTTTACGGCAAATAATTTCACAATTAGTGCTACTTTTTTAAAGTGAAAAAGCATCTAAATAAATTGAACAAGCTCATTATACTCATGTTTGTCCTTTCTAAATTAACATAAAATTATTTGTTTCTGAGGCATGATGTGCCTTTAAGCATTATGATGATCAGTCCGAACCTTTAAATTTCTTTCTCCGTTTTTTTCTATGCTTATGTATCAGTGGGAGTATAAATTGAACAAAAATTAAAGAGTTTTTTTTTCATCTTCAACTCTGTATAGTTGTAGGGTATACTTGTATGACCAGTTTATATTTCATTTTAACTTTTTTACCATCAAACAAAAATATCTCGTTGGGTTCCGTATGAATGTCTTACGTTGAATGTTTTATGATTGATTAAAAATGGTTTCAAACAAATAATCGCATATTAATTTATGAGAAAATAAACACAAAAAATAAATAACTCTTCACATGTCTTGGTACAATAATCCGGTTGCAACCCTCTAAGCGACACTAAACTTTCTATATTATCTTATTCTAGGTAACTCGTGGCCACGACATAGTATCTCGTGCGCTCCACTTAAGTATCTCGTAGCAACGACTTAAGTATGTATCTCGTTGCTACGACATAGTATCTTGTGCGCACGACCTAATTGTGTCGTGGCCACGACTCAATATATCGTCGTCGCGACATATTAAATGAGAACCACTTAATTATCTCGTGGCCACGACTTAGTAACTTGTGGCCACGTCATTCTATCTCGTGCGCACAACTTATCTATCTCATGGTCACGACTAAGTAACTCGTGGTCACGACAAAGTAACTCGTGGTCACGACAAAGTATCTGGTGCGCAACAATGAACCAAAGTATCTCGTGCGCGCAATAATTAATATTTCGTGTACTTAGTAATTTATGGCCACGGCTTAGTAACTAATGGCCATGACATGGTTTCTCGTGCGCGCCACTTAATTATCTCGGGGCCACGACTTACTTATTCTTGGCCACGACTTAGTAACTCGTAGACAAGAATCAATAACTCTTGGCCATGACATACACAAGATAAATACAAACATACACACATGTCACCTCTTTCCCACCGTATACAATGCATATTTCAAGATAAATAAATGCATTTTGATACCTCTGTCCATTTGGTCTGTTATTATAGATACAAATACATGTATTTCTTAGAAATATATGCCAGATTTATTGAATGAAAATTAAGAAAGACACCGATTTTATTTGTTCTGCCATACATGAAAAGACTGCTACCACAGCGTACAACATAGGATACATAAAGGTCGGGTATGTATTACGATGACTTGGTATGTCCATCAGGCTACAGTATAACCCATACACATGTTAAATTATGATATAATTAGCAAATATATAATCATATATATAATAGATATAAACTAAATGATAGCCGTATGTACAATGTCGTAAAAGGTTCGTCTGCTCGCGACGGCATATCATGGAAACCAACGGAAAAGAATAACATGGCAGAAATAAACACTCATCAAATAAAACTATAATGCATGTAAAATTTCTATACAAGTTATTCGTAAACCGTAATTTCACAAAACAACGCCACAAAATCTATTGATAAAAAGTACGCCGATGTTCAAATACATGTACATGTTTGAAATTTCCCGGATTTGCATATAGAAATGGATAAAAACAGAAGCAACAATAGGTAACAACTGTCCCACAAATATGTGCATTTTTAGGGGCAGGCGTGATAGACGGGCATGATCGACAGGTGAATATTACATGGCCCTCATGGTAGGGACTGGGTTTCCCTCCCAAAAACCGCGTCACAAAAATGTTATAGGAAACAATACAGGGATACTGGAGAAAATACACAAAAACGTATATAATTCGTGACTTAAATTAAGGGTATAAATTACGATGACATATTACATCCATCAGGCTGCAGTACAGCCCATACCCGAAATAAACCGGATACATTAATTATTACCTAAAACATAAACTAAGTATATATCATTATAACATATGGAACAAAAGTCGTTTGCTACATGAAAATACGAGAAATGAAACAAAAGAACTACTAAAATAGACCTACAGCAGTGTACACACGTCAGTCATCTGGTAGTCTTGATACAAATAGGAAATTAGAACATACAAAATAAATACCGGTGTTTTTCATCAACTTCAAATATTAGGTGTGACATCATTTATGAAGAAATTGTTATAAAATATAGTTCATTTTGTAAAGGAATGTGTATACTCTAAGATCAACAAATACATTTGAAGAAAAATCTATCAGTTAATTAGCATTTGTGCCCATACATACATGATTAATGGGGAAAACCGCACGCGGCAATAAAAGCAATGTTTTTCGTTATTTTAACTTATCAAGAAGCACGTTGTTTTCTAAGGCATTTCTATGAAAAATTACTATATTGTAGGGACGAATATATACTTCAAAGATAATAAGAGGCATTTTAAGTTACTTCTACCAGTGTGGCTAATATAATAGTTACAAGTATATAAGATGATAAGGTGCTAGGGGCGTGAGGGATGTTGCACTTATACATTATCGCTTATGTACAGACTCAATCAAACCGAGTCTGCAATTCTTATGTTATTTTGTTGTGATTAATGCTTCCGAGGGATCATTTTGTTTCCAGAATTTTAATGACACTATGTAATCATAGTGTAATTACCTGTAGTTTGCAGAGTTTAAAACGGGGAATCCGAATCACAATGAAGGTGAAACATGTACGATGGAAATCAGATCTTCATGTAAAAATATATAGTCAGATTGGTATCAACCTTTAAGGTTGCAGTATTTCTTTTAATCAGTGTTTTCACGGATTTTACGTGCGCGAAAAAAGTATTGATAATCATTGGAAGTTTCTGCATTGCGAAAAAAACATATACATTATGTTTTCATAAATGGCTGACTCAGAAGATAGAATACGAGATAGTTCGTCCTTCTTTGAACCTTGGGTTTCCCTTGGCAACTCGGACAACAACAACAACCTAAAATCCTGCAGTACATGCAGTTCAAGTAAGATCAACAGTCAAATGCCTCAGTTTGTAAAGATTAAAATTCATATTTAAATATGATTCATAATAAAGACAAGTTAAATATTTATACGCCGGCAGTAAAATTTTGTTAAAGTCAGAAACTGAAGTTGCCGAACTTGTAAAATATGTATACCATATAAAAGTAAGGTAGGGCCATAATTTATACAGGAAAACAATGAATTCCACCTTCATTTGATCTTGCATAGTTAAGTGTTGTGGCGATCATATACATGAACATTTTATGTACAAGAAATCACAAAGATTGCACTGTGTGCATATTATAAACAAAAGTTCATAGAGCACGAAATATCCCCCTGCATACATTGTTAGTGACCTTTGACCTACTGATCTTTAAATCAATAGGGGTCGTTGTTGTCCGAGTTGCCAAGGGAAACTCAAGATTCACAGAAGAACGAACTAAAACAACAAAAGTGTTTTCGCTTTTTTGCCTCTAAAATCCGAAAAAAGCGAAAACTCGAAGAGACGACAAAGTTAACTCTGTCGTCCATCCTTTTTTTTTCGTATTTTTGGAGGCAAAGAAGCGAAAACACGATATGGCGTTTATCAGCCACCATAACTATCAGTATCCAAAGCAGACGATAGGTCAGTGATGAGTGTTCTCTTGCATGTTTATTCCATACAATTACTTCTTTTAACTGGCAGAGTAATCGCTAGAATTACAGGGAAGATTGTCTCAATGGTGCCATCGATGGTGAATGGTTGCAAACTGATGACAGAAATATAGAAACCAGGTCATCTAGGGATTCGGTTATAAATATTTGTTATACATTTTTCTCTGGTTGTTCTCAAGAGCTTTCTTTCTGGGAAAATCAGTTCAAGGAACTGAGGAAATACCTATGAAGTATCTCTTAACTTACAATGGGTAAGATTCTGTTACATTTTTAGACGCAATATTGCGACATGTTTTGACTTTTCTATTATAGTTCTTTATTGTGCTGCGAGCTTCTTTGTTTTGATTCTGATATATAAGTACTTTTATTTATCGACAACCTTTGAATATAAAACCTATCTCTAAGTACTTTCATAATTGTTTGCATGTTAGTACTTTCATAATTTCTTACATCTTAGTACTTTCATAATTTCTTAAATCTAAGTACTTTTATAATTTCTTACATCTTAGTACTTTCATAATTTCTTACATCTAAGTACATTTATAATTTCTTACATCTAAGTACTTTCATAATTTCTTGCATCTTAGTACTTTAATAATTCCTTACATCTTACTATTTTCATAATTTCTTAGATTGAAGTTCTTTTATAATTTCTTACATCTTATTACTTGCATAATTTCTTACATCTTAGTACTTTCATAATTTCTAACATCTTAGTACTTTCGTTATTTCTTACATCTAAGTACTTTCATTATTTCTTACATCTAAGTACATTTATAATTTCTTACATCTAAGTACTTTCATAATTTCTTGCATCTAAGTACTTTCATAATTTCTTACATCTAAGTACTTTCGTTATTTCTTACATCTAAGTACTTTCATAATTCCTTACATCTAAGTACTTTCATAATGACTTACATCTTTATCTTTTTATAATTTTTTACATCTAAGTTCTTTTATAAATCAACCAGTTTTTTTACGAAACCTATCTCTAAATACTTTCATAATTCAGCTAGTCTGTCTGGATGTTTCTGTCAAAGTAATTTACTGTGCTGAAAGCTTGTTCGTTTGGTTCTGATATAAATGCACATGTACTTTTATAATGAGGCCAGCCTGATTGTTAGATTCATATTTTTATCTAGATACTTTTATGAAGTGGCCGGTTTTTGTTATGTAATTTATTTCGAGCTACTTTTATATAACGGTCGACTATATTTTTCTAAACAATAATCATGAGGTATGCGCACGTGCAAGTTGTTCTAATTCATACATTGTACTTTCATAATAAATTCACATTTACAGATTTGGTTCACCATTTTGTATCTGCACATTGCGACCACTCTTACATCTTGAGACAGAGCTCAAATACAAGTTCTACTTTCATTATGACGCAGACCTGATTATTTGATACATATATCTAGGTACTTCTATCAAGCGGTATTTTATGGTAGTTATGGAATTTATTTACAGATATTTTAGGTTACGGTCAGGGTTTCATTTTGAATCTTCTTTCTAAAAAATCTTAATTATGAATTCTGATGTGTACATGTTGTAATGCTCCATAAATTATACCTTCATATTAAATCAACCTTTACAGTATTGGCATTTTACATCTGCAATGAACGACCACCCTTACATCTTGAGAGATCAAATACAAGTTCAATAGTATGTTATATCTACTTCCTGGACTAACTAGTACTGGTTATACACATAATGATTATTTCCCAAGATTGAGTCTAACCCTGGATGGTTAGAAACAGCTGAAGACTTTTATACCCGAAGGTTACAATGACACAGAAACAACAAGAAATCAATTTATTTTCACAATTTTACTTTCTTAAATATAAACTATGATATTATATGAGTAGTTTACATTAATTCATGAATAATTATTATAATAATATGTTGCAAATATATTAAAAATTGCTTAACTCAGTTCTGACTATATAGTCCCATAATTATAGCAATAATACAACATTTGCACAATGCCTACATATTGCAGGCACATCATAATACTAATATTTTCAAATGCTTGAAATAAGATAGTCAAATCTATTTATAGTATTTTTCAATAGTCACTAAATACATAAAAGTAAAATACCTATTTACTATCATTTTATCAACTTTTGTAAAATTTTCAACGTTATCCAGCTAACTTTTATAATAAAATCATTATATCAAGAACTTGTTTTCAAATAGTTTTAATCTTTACAAACTAGACACACCCTGTCCTAATGCCCTGTTTATCGTTTTGTCAAAATGATATAATAAAGTTTTATTTTAATACATCATATCAACTTAAGCTTGTATTCTAGACAAAAACAAATAATATACTATTTACAAATGGCGATGAAATACTTACTGCAGAGACATTAATACAATATATAACCCCAAGACGTATCTTGTAGATACCTTCATCTACGTACGTGTTGTGGCAAAAAGTAAAATATAAAATACAATGTATTACAATTGGCAATGAATTAAATTTATGAAATATAGTGCATTGCAACTTTAACCAATGGCAGCGAACAAAAAAAAAGCATTACAAATTACAAGGTCTATCATCACAAAAATATGTACAAGTATAAAAGAGTATGGTTTTATACAATATATACATTATATTTCCTAACTGAGTTTAATATATCTATGTAGGTTTAAGGTCTTTACTTCAACCCTTTGTAAATTTAGCACCAGACAACCTTCGGACGAAATTAGATATGAAAAAGTACATGGCAGTAACAATTGCATATCAAAGTATTGTGTCTTATGTGCATATCTTAAATGCGTTCTATTCATTTATGCAACTTTTCACGTTATGTTCCGCACCATCATTTTATTTACTAAGTGCAAAGGTCAGTAACTCCAACATTATGCAATACAGAGTTATGTATCTTCAACACATCACTCTTTCTCAAGAATATTTGTTCATTAAATATTTGTTCATTAATATTTTTATGAAGTTAAATCTGATGCTTTTTAAGTTATGCTTTGGACAAAAATTAAATAAAAATTACATTAAACAATCAATCTAAAAAATTAAAGAGTTACTGTTTTTGGGCACTGCAAATTACCTTTATCAGATTTATGTGATAGTGGGACGGATGTACAAT